>NW_024725031.1:4181659-4411659 GCF_018991925.1 Homarus americanus | reverse complement strand
ACACACACATACATACATCTCGGAACAATCCTCACCATTCATGCATCTCATTTCGTAGTCATTGATAAATCCGGTGTTCATTATCTCTCTCTCTCTCGACACACACACGGATGCGGATATTTTCACCCGTTCACCACAACCTCTTTCGTTAGTTACAAATGTCATTGAAATACCATCTAGTACTCTTCCACATAAAGCTCATTCGACATGTCTCAGAGTACAGCCGTAACTTAATCATATCGAAAGTATCCGATACGCTTCTCTGACTCCGGTTTCGGTTTCGACTCCGATTTTGGGTACGGTTCCGGTTTCGACTCTGATTTTGTTCAAGTGTTAGAAATAGGGAGAAATGAGAAATAGAGAATGATAATATGGTACAATAGGTAGAGAAATAAGGAGAAATACCTATTTTTCTTTTTTCTAAGAGTGTTTACACCTCAGCCAACAGCCTTAAAGGGTTACCATGATTTCTGGAAGCGAACGGTCCCAGCGAATAAGCAACCACTGAACTATACCTGAACCAAGCGGTAACGAACCATAGATTGAGCGGTGACCCATCCATCTGAATCTGAGCTTGAAGAGTATTGATTTTATGGTAAAGCTCAGTGGTTAGTTTATGTTTTAAAATTAGATGTGTTTCAATGGCGGGTTTATCTCCTTCTCCTCCTCCTCCTGCTTTATCTTCTTCTCTTAGTTACCTCCTTTCATCTTTTTTCTTCTTCGCTGTTCTGTTTACTCCGACATTTTCTTCTCTTCCCTCTCTTACTCTTCACCTCTCTATCTGCTACTTCTTGTTTCTCCTCCTCCACATGAATCTTTATCTCCATATCTTTCTCCTCCTCCTCTTCCTCCTCAATATTTATCTACATATCTTCCTCCTCCTACTTTTCCTTATTCTTCACCCCCATATCTTTCTCCACCTCTTCCTCCTCCTCCTCCTCCTCCTCCTCCTCTTCTTCTTCTTCTTCCTCCTCCTCCTCTCTTCCTCTTCTTCTTCTTCCTCCTCCTCTCCCCTTCTGCCTCCTTCATGAGTGTCGCCTGGAAGGGGCTGAGTGGGACCAACTAGGTATAACACCCAACATATAAATAGACTTTTTGGTATTGACGGCTCCCCGGGTTTACCTTTTAGGATATACGGTACTTCGTGCTCTCTCTCTCTCTCCTCTCTCTCTCTCTCTCTCTCTCTCTCTCTCTCTCTCTCTCTCTCTCTCTCTCTCTCTCTCTCTCTCCCTCTTTCATCAAATTCCACATTCTCCGGAGTTTTCCTTCAATGTCTCTCTCTCTTTCCTTCCTTCCCTTCCCTCCTTCCCTCCCTTCCATCCTTCCTTCCCTTCCTTCCTTCCTTCTCTCCCTCCTCCTCCCTCCCTCCCTTCCTTCCTTCCTTCCTTCCTTCCTTCCTTCCTTCTACCTACCCAATTACTCTCCTCATTCCCTCCTGAATATGTTCAAAGGAATTCTGTTCCTTTCGAGCCCAATCAGCTGGCGTGTGTGTGTGTGTGTGTGTGTGTGTGTGTGTGTGTGTGTGTGTGTGCTGTGTGTGTGTGTGTGTGTGTGTGTCTTATATGTCCAATTCTGAACGTTTAAAATAAGTATAAATATTTTTTTTTTTTGCCTAGGTATGGTTGAGTCTATTTATAACACAGAACGTAATGGTGGTGGTGAAGAAATTGGTCCGGGGAGACGCACACTGCTGCCTGATTACTCTATCTGCACCCACTAAATTGTTGATGTTTCGAGAGGGTCCCTTTCCCGATGGTGGTATGGCTCTCTCTCTCTCTCTCTCTCTCTCTCTCTCTCTCTCTCTCTCTCTCTCTCTCTAAAAAATTCTCAAAGCCCATTTTTTTTCCATCGTTTTGGGAATAATGATTGACTTCGTGGGTAAGAAATATATTTATACATACTAAACAACTTTTATATAATTAATGAAAGATATTACTCTATATTCTGTGCATTTTAGAGTCCCTGAAGTACAGTGATTCAGAATAAATTCACATGAGAACGAAGGAAATTGGAGAGGGTTTTTTTTTTTTTAACGATTTTGGGAATTTTTTTTTTTCGTTCTTGAATGTTCTTGGGGAAGTATATAATTATGGAGAACATATTGAAGAACTGAAGAACAATGGATCAGACGTGTGTTCAGTGTGACAAAGGATGTGTTAAGTGTGCTAACGTACGTGTTCAGTGTGCCAGAAGTACCTGTGTTGAATTTGATTAGTAAAGCTGTTTTCACACTCTATACTTAACTACCTAACTAACTCGTTTGATACAACCATGACTTTTAACAAACTATCCTTACAGCCTATTCACTATATTTTTGTGTACATTTCAACGAACAATATTATAGGTCAGTATATTTAGCCTTTAAGTATATTACGTTGATTTTATTACGTTATTACATAGTTAATATCAAGTTGCGTTTTAATGTCTGTCTGTCTTTCTGTCTGTCTGTCTTTCTGTCTATTTCTGTCTGTCTGTCTGTCTGTTTGTCTGTTGGAGAGAGATAAATATTTAGTGAAAGAATGAGAGAGAGAGAGAGAGAGAGAGAGAGAGAGAGAGAGAGAGAGTGTTACAAGGTACTGTGACACTCTCTTAACGTATCCATTAACTCTTGGTTGTCATCTGGTGAACTTGTGGGCCGTTACTGTGTCCTCGTTCACCCAAGTTTGTTACTTTAGTTCATATGGGAGGTTTAAGCGTTAATTGGAGTGCGCACCGTGAGGAAATAACGTTAAAATCTGCGCAGTGTGGGTTAAATTGTGTGATATCTGCGCAGTAGTTACGGTGGTGTTGGCAGCTCTCTCCCCTCAGTGATTGAACATGTTAGAATCACCCATCTGTAACCTGACACACACACACACACACACACACACACACACACACACACACACACACATCCCAGATATTTACAGTTACTGAATACCCAACACATCTCTATTTCCAGATTCCATAAACAACTACAGTATTGACTAAATACAAAAAATAGCGAACTTCAATTACATAACATCATAATTAAGTTCCTGAATTTTAACATGTAATTCACTAAAGACCTAATGACCCCTAATTATGTGATCCTTTTGAGGTGAATATCCCAGCTGAGGTCATTACCCACCTGTTGGTAACTTAATTAGTGGTATCAAAGGTAGTCTCGTGGTGCTGGGGTGAGTTAGAATCTCTGGGGAAACTTCTTTATCGACGTATCTGAAATAACTCCTTTGTGATTATCGTCTTGAGTTGATAAGATTCGTTTGAGCTAATATTTGTGACATTTTATGTAACCAATGTGTCTGTTTGTCTTATTTCTTCGTTATTATTTGTTTATTTTCGAGTTACCTGTTTTTTTTTTCTTTCGTTTATTTCAGTTTTTTGTTCACTAAAACGAAAGTAAAAAAATATATCTTTATATTTTAATTTCTACTGTGTAGGTTTTTTGGGTTTAGTTTATTTACAGAATCTATACTTTTATTTCAATAACGATTTAAAGACATTTGTTAATTTTATTTCTATCAATGAGTAACTAATGAAAAATATTCTCATGAATCCGAAATCCTGACGAGAACGATTGTTTATTATGAATCCGGATTGCTTACGAAAACGATTAGAACATTACCTGCCGAGACAAAATTCCTCGTAGGCTCTGTAAGTTACTGTCCAATATTACATCTTTATCCGTCTATCTATTAATATACCCGTCCATTATCTATCAGAATTATTTATCACTTATCTCTCTATTATCTATCACATCTATTTATCAGCTATCTGTCTATCTATTTACCTATCTATCTATCTATCTTTTAACAAACTCACTTTCTCCGTGTGTTGATTAAACGTCAGTCATTCTCACACACACACACACACACACACACACACCTTGAAGGACGACTTGGACATACATACATACATACATTCATACATACATACATACATACATACATACATACATACATACATACATACGCGTGTTTATACAAGTGTAAATAGTTAATACGCATGAGTCCATAAGCCCTTCTTCCACCAAGCACACACACACACACACACACACACACACACACACACACACACACACGCACACACACACACACACACACACACACACACACACACATACGTCTAGAGTCAGTCATTTCTGGCTTTGATCAGTATAATGAAGAATACCTTATCTTGATCCTCACAACCACACCGCCTCACGCCACACCACCTCACACCACACCACCTCACGCCACACCACCTCACAACCACACAACCTCACGTCACACCACCTCACGCCACACCACCTCACACCACACTCACGCCACACCACCTCACACACACCACACACCACCCACACCACGCCACACCTCCGCCACACCACCTCACACCACACCTCACACCACACACCACCTCACACCACACCACCTCCACACACACACCACCTCACGCCACACCACCTCACACCACACCTCACGCCCACCACCTCCACCACACCACCTCACCCACACACACACACCCACACCACCTCACGCCACACCACCTCACACCACACACCTCACCCACACCACCTCCGCCACACCACCTCACACCACACCACCTCACACACCACCTCACGCCACACCACCTCACGTCACACCACCTCACACCACACGCCACACCACCACCTCACGCCACACCACCCACCACACCACCTCACGCCACACCACCTCCGCCACACCACCTCCACCCACACCACCTCACACCACACACCGCCACACACCTCACACCACACCACCTCCACGCCACACCTCACCACCTCACCACACCACCTCCGCCCACACCACCTCACGCCACACCACCACACCACCCGCCACCACCACACGCCACACACCCACCTCACACGCCACACACACCTCACACCAGCCACCTTGTTCCTCATGAGACAGTGTGTGTGTGTGTGTGTGTGTGTGTGTGTGTGTGTGTGTGTGTGTGTGTGTGTGTGTGTGTGAAAGTGGATGTTTCTGTAATGATGTATACATTATTTATAATATATTGTGCTCATAGCCAGACTTGTATCCTTGTGGTATAATGAAGGTTGATGATGTCTTATGATGATGAAGGGGAATGGGGTATCCTTGTGGTATAATGAAGGTTGATGATGTCTTATGATGATGAAGGGGAATGGGGGAGGAATGGGGAGAGGGAAGGGGTAGGATGGGGGAGATGGAGGGAGGTGAGATGGGGGGAGGAAAGGACGTGAAGGGTGAGAGAGAAACACGACTGAGAGAGGGGAGGAGGAGACGGAGGAAAAAGAGCAAGATAAGGGAAGAAGAAGAAGAAAGAGGAGAGGAGTATAGGGTAGATAACAGGAGGATAGTGAAGGGGGAATGAGAGGGAGGGTGAGAAGGAGAGGAAGGAAGGAGAGGGAGATAGCAGGAGGATAGGGAAGGGGGAATGAGAGGGAGGGTGAGAAGGAGAGGAAGGAAGGAGAGGGAGATAGCAGTATACAAACATCAACAATTACCACAATCACCTTGACTGCAACTACTACCTCAACCACAGCAACTACTACTACCACAACGACAACGTGGCCTCCAGCCTCCCCCAATAGCCACACCTTCGCCGCCATTTTATTACCTTAAAATTAAATATCCTAATACATAAGTAGCTACCCTGGCTGTGTTGAGTTAGTTGAGCCGCAGATCTATGCAGCATTCTGTGACTGTTGTCTCCTAGTCAATATCTCCAACTGTTGTCGGCTTTGGGGCAGACGATCTCGTTCTCTTGATGCTGAGCAATGCAGACCTAAGGAGAGAGGACAGTCAACATCTCAACCAGGCTGCAACGTTGCTTCTGGGCTGCTGCTTCTGCTCAGACATCACCTCCGTCAGTCTTGTGTAGAAGCGTCTTGCACTTGGTCCCATTCAATCCCCCAAGGGACGAGTTACGGTGACCTGCGGCCATTGGGTCGAATATCCTGACATCAAAGAAGGCTCGATGTCTCAGCGTCCAGACTCCTCGAGCACTGACGTCCACACGGGCTTCGTTAGATTGTATTGTACCATCACTCCCCTCCATATCAAGACTACCACCACCATGAACCAACTACCACAATTACCATTATGAAAAATCTTTACCACCATTCATCATGACCACAATTATCCTTCTCCATCACTCCCTCTCACCACTACCACACACCACACATGTTCACTACCACCAACGCCATTACCACTAACACCACCATCAATACCAACATCAACACCACCATTACCACCATCACCACAATCACCACCATTAATATCACCACCACCATCACCACACTGGCTGGACAGTTTGCAACATCTCTCTTCATAGGTCAAAGTTAAAGCTGAACTGACCAGCTCACCCAAAAAGTATTAGCAAGACTCAGTTATTGTTTCAGTGTGTGTGTGGGGGGCTGTTTCAGTTGGTTTTCCTCTCATCAAAGTCTTCAACAACCTAATAATACTCCATGTCACTCTATTACCACTGTACAACACGCACACACACACACACACACACACACACACACACACACACACACACACACACACACACACACACACACACACACACTTCCCTAATAACGCCCTTACGTTAATTCTCTACTAACATCATCACATTCAAACACCTCATGTCACCATATATTACTGTCCGTGTGTAAAACTTTCATGACCAAAGTGTGGAAGTTCGTAAACCTTGACAGAGTTCTTGTTTAGATTTCCAATGAAGTTTTCTTTACGTCTTTGTGTTGGAGTAGATGCCCCTGTCTCATTAATACAATTCTAATTTATTGTTCTGTTTACTTTTTCATAAGCGCCCCAAACCTTTAATTAAATGGTGACTCATTATCTAAATTGCAAGACAAAAACAAAAAATAAAAAATTAAATAAAAAAAAAATCCTGAAAAGAAATTGTATATCGTTTACAGTATAGGAGGTAAACTACGTATTGTCAGTCCCGGTATCCTTACATTAAATAAATACTTCTCCGCCACTACCTCTCATAATCAACTCTCTCTCAGGTGTATCGATAAGTTGACAGTATTTCTAAATATATCTGACAACTCGGTATTCAGAACTACAGTATGTCAGTCTCTAAACGTTATCGACAGGTGTTTACTGCAGGGATATACAACATACAGAATACAGATTAAGAGACGTGACTGTGTTTCAATAGACCGTGTGGCTGATCTGGTTTAGTGAAATGTTTTATTGTTTATTGCGTATTTTATTTTTACTTTTATTGTATGGTGGAAACTTTGGTCCATTCTTTTGTCTCTCTCTCTCTCTCTTCTCACTCTCTCCTCTCCTTTTCTCCTTCCTTTCCCTCTTTATCTCCTCCTATACTCCCCTTCATTTCCATTCCTCCCTCTCCTCCCCTTCCTTCCCTCCCATTCCTCCCTCTCCTCCCCTTCCTTCCCTCTCCCTCTTCCTCCTCCCACACCCATCATGAGCCTCCCTGTGGACCCTCCCGGACAGACAGGTAGACCCTTCCTCCAGACAGGTGAGGCAGGTAACCCAGAGCTGACCCGGAGCCGATGGTCGAAAGGACGAGAGTGAGAGAAAGTGAGAGAAAGTGAGAGAATGAGATAATGAGAGAGAAAGTGAGAGAATAAGAGTATGAAAGTGAGGAATGGAAGTTAGAAAGTTTTAGAGAGAGAGAGAGAGAGAGGGGGGTGGGGGGATTGAGATTTTCCCATGTACTGTTGAAGAGATGAGTACCTAAGGAAATCACACACACACACACACACACACACACACACACACACACACACACACACACACACACACACACACACACACACACACCAGTCATTCAGAATAATTATGTATAAACACATCAAGTCGATCTGACCCGAAAAACAGAAATATATTGAAGAAATAAGAACCGACAATGTCATTATAAAAAGATCAAGGAAAAAGCATATGAAAGAGGTCACAGAGACGTGAAATGCGCATCCCAGCCCACCCCAGCCCATCCCAGCCCAGCCCATCCCATCCCAGCCCAGCCCAGCCCATCCCAGCCCAGCCCAGCTCAGCCCACCCCAGATTTCCGTTTGAAGGAGTGATCGTTAGTGGGCGGTTGTGTTCCTTGCTGCTATTTTAGTGACCAGTGACGTAAAATAAATATAACCTCCCTCTGTAATAAAGCCATTTGTACAGTCTATATATATGTATGAGATCAAACTGCTTATTATGGCATTAGAATACGAATGTGTGGGATTATTATCATCGTTTTTTTTTTCATTCCCAGTCGTGTATATAAGGTGTTGATTCATCTATACCCGATGCTCTTTTGTTGTCTATGAGGTGTTGAATCATCTATACCTGATGTTCTTTTGTTATCTATAAGGTGTTGACTCATCTACTGTATACAGGTACTGATGATCTTTTGTAAACCTATAAGGGGTTGAATCATCTATACTGATGCTCTTTTGTTGTCGAGAAGGGATCAATCGTCCCAATACTATCTCTAGAATGCTACATAAGGAACTACAGTATACCATCAATAAGTGTTCTTCATTTGTTTTTATTTTATCTGAATCTATACTTTTTCCTCTTCAGTGGTTTATTAAGGGATAGAATCGCCCACTGGTCCTCAAAAAGTCATTGTAGTGTCATAAGCCTGTTGATTTGAGCGGGAGTATCACACTATTTTCGCTCCTCTCTCTCTCTCTTTCTCTCTCTCATCCTTTGTGTTATTTATCAACTTATCTTCCTTCTCTGTTTACTAGATACTGAAAATATTAAATAAACGCCCAACATATATCTTGACTTCACATTTTTTTTTAAAGCCCAAAACGATCGGTTCCTTAATGATAAACGTTGGTCGTATTTACCGAAGTTCTTACTTGGCTCAACACTCTATGGTGAAGGAGGACCTCGACGGTATGAAGGAGATTATATCTGTCACTTTATTAACTCAGCGAAGTTAGGGTTGATTATTATTATTATTATTATTATTATTATTATTATTATTATTATTATTATTATTATTATTATTATTATTATTATTATTATTATTATTATTACTATTATTATTATTATTACTATTATTATTATTATTACTATTATTTCTATTATTATCATCATTATCAGTCACAGGTGCGTTCTCACACTTCTCGTTATACCTGTATAGTAAAAGGTGTGTCTCTTCTTCCCGTACAGGTGAACCATGTTACATCGGTATGGACATCACCATCGCCTCGTTCGATTCCATCTCGGAGGTGAATATGGTAAGTCACACAAACACCCAGACAAGTGCAACAGAGTACCCAAGAGTCATTTGCTCTTTTGTGTAGCTTTTGTCTCCCTGTAGCTGTAGGATTAATGGGCCTCATTCTCAATAGGCCCCAAGATAACCTAACCTCTCAGATCGGATTCCATTATGATTGAAGCCCCATTAAGGTTGGGGTTCAGTCCTAATGACGGGGATAAGTTTGGGATATTAAGAAGTGAGGTTCAGTTGATCAGTCACCCTGTGTTAAATATTCCCTCACAGACACCACTACCCTCCACGCTCTTGTAGTTGATCAGCGTTTGTGTGTGATATTGTGTAGTCGTAGTTGCTGTTCCCCCGTGTGCTGAAACCTTCGCCATTGAGGACATCATCTAGCTGCTGCTAACATTATCGCGGTACTGAAGAATTAACACCAGTCAAAAGTTTGTCTTTAGTTAATTAACTACGGTCCCGGAATGATAACAGTATCTAATTCACGGTGATTCTCAGGTGATATCCTACACACACACACACACACACACACACACACACACACACACACACACACACACACACACACACACACACACACGATCTAGCGCTGTTTAGGAAACTGCCTTGACCATTATTGTTGGCCCTTCCCTCCTACCCCCTCTACCCCTCCTCCCCACAGAGAGAGATGTCAGTAAATTCTCGTCAAAAGTGACAATTTCATTCGGAAAAGAATGGTGACAGTGTTGGACGGTGCCTAACATCAGTGATATCAGTGGTAAGCAGTAACAGCCGAGGGTCATGACCCAGGTGACCTTCACACCCACCAGTCAGGTCCCAGGATACCCAAGGAGAAGCGTCTCTTAGAACCAACTCCTGCCGACCATAAGACAGGTTCTAACCCAGTTCACACCGGGAACGGTCAAGGCTCGGGCACGTGTAGACCTCACACCTAACTGTTAGGTCCCACAACACTACAAGGCACTGGTCGAGGCACTACAACACCACACCACGTAGCGGCCCCATGACACTGCGATGCCACGTAATGAACGAGTTGCTTCAACATCATGTGCGATCCCTCATGACAACACCTGTGAACCAGTTACTGCACCCTGTGTGTGCTGTTCAACACCTCAGCGCACGTGGCCCACGTGATCTCACTGGAAACAATAATTTGTGTGCTCAGTTCATGTTCTTTTTCCTTTTTCCAATGAAAACATTTGTTAAACGCCCCACAGCCCCATAGTCCTGTATTAAACAAGTTTTTTCATTACATATCTTCAGCCTTTTGGCTGTGCGGTTGATAGTGTGGTGCTGAGAGGTAAATAGTGTGGTGCTGAGAGGTGAATAGTGTGGTGCTGAGAGGTAAATAGTGTGGTGCTGAGAGGTAAATAGTGTGGTGCTGAGAGGTGAATAGTGTGGTGCTGAGAGGTGAATAGTGTGGTGCTGAGAGGTGAATAGTGTGGTGCTGAGAGGTGAATAGTGTGGTGCTGAGAGGTAAAGTAGTGTGGTGCTGAGAGGTAATAGTGTGGTGCTGAGAGGTGAATAGTGTGGTGCTGAGAGGTATAGTGTGGTGCTGAGAGGTGATAGTGTGGTGCTGAGAGGTGTAGTGTGGTGCTGAGAGGTATAGTGTGGTGCTGAGAGGTGTAGTGTGGTGCTGAGAGGTATAGTGTGGTGCTGAGAGGTGAATAGTGTGGTGCTGAGAGGTGAATAGTGTGGTGCTGAGAGGTGAATAGTGTGGTGCTGGAGAGGTAAATAGTGTGTGTGCTGAGAGGTAAATAGTGTAAGAGGTAAATAGTGTGGTGCTGAGAGGTAAATAGTGTGGTGCTGAGGTAAATAGAAGGTGAATAGTGTGCTGAGAGGTGAGAGGTAGTGTGGTGCTGAGAGGTGAATAGTGTGGTGCTGAGAGGTGGTGCTGAGAGGTGAATAGTGTGTGTGGTGCTGAGAGGTAAATAGTGTGGTGCTGAGAGGTAAATAGTGTGGTGCTGAGAGGTGAATAGTGTGGTGCTGAGAGGTGAATAGTGTGGTGCTGAGAGGTGAGATAGTGTGGTGCTGAGAGGTGAATAGTGTGGTGCTGAGAGGTGAATAGTGTGGTGCTGAGAGGTGAATAGTGTGGTGCTGAGAGGTGAATAGTGTGGTGCTGGGAGATGGATAGTGTGGTGCTGGGAGATGGATAGTGAGGTCCTGAGAGGTGGATAATGAGGTCCTGAGAGGTGGATAATGAGGTGCTGAGAGGTGGATAATGTATTGCTGGGAGGTTGGTGTTTTAGAAGCTTGTGGTTGGAGTAGTGTGGTGCTGGTGGTGGTGTGAGGGAAGAGGTACAGTCGGGCGTGTACTCATCTGCCTATTTCTGTTCTCCCCCTCTGCTCCTTGGCTTGGCTGAGGCCTTTGGTCCGCTCTGATCTTACCTCTTCTATATGCTGTTCTTGATCACTACCGCTGGTACAACCTTCCAGCTGGGTCTTGATAATTATGATATTGTTCCCATTAGCAGGAAGGAATAGACTCTGTATGTGCTCCTCAATGTTGTCCAGTTATTTCTTCTTTGCATTTTCTAACATTTACATCGTGGACGCTTTTTTTTGGTTAACTGATAGTGGTGAAACTTTTAAGGACATTGACCTCGGTCCAACACGTCAACGCGATAAGTTGCTTCACAGTACTTACCCCAGTTCTTATTACGAGGTCGACTCACATACATAAAGAATCATACACAGGCCCTTAAATTTCATAGATTTCGGAAGGAGTCTGTCCCAAAGATGACTGGAAACTGTTCAGAGAATTTTAAATATAATATTCCAGAAGTCAAAGGCTGAGGAGATGAGGTTTCTAACTTGTTATTAGTTGTTTCCCTTAAGTAAACTGTCTGCCACGAGGATCAGACTTGGTACTCACTGGCTACTCGTAAATGAATCAGGTTATGGAGGCACTCAAGATGGTCTCCTCTTGGTAGTTTTTGGCCATAAGTTATACAGTACGTAATCTAGTTTTTATTAATACAATAATAAAACAACACATTTCTCACCCTAGACACAGGCCTTTGTGTGTAACTCTTAGACCATGTGTGCTGGCAGTCAACTAACCTCTATTAACAGTAGATACATGAAAATTAATTTAGAATCGTATAATACGATCTTAAGCAACACTAACCCTTAGAGCTGCTTATAACCCTCAGCTGTTGTGCTCTATGTTAAGTTATCTCTTTGAAAATGTTGTCCATAAATGCTAACTTTTAGAGAAATTTTACAAAAAACAATAAAAGAAATTGTACAACAATAACAATGGTCTTGACCTTTATTATTTTTTGTCCCTTGTCAAGAACATAATTATAACCTGTGTATTACTTTGACGAGAATCTGTTCATTAATATATCTAGGGACTCCAGCGAGCACTTACGTATAATTGTTATGATTCCTTCTGTCCTTTCAGATGGCAGTTCTTCCCTGTCACAAGTAGAGGTGGTGGTCATGCCAGCATATAAAGACTGCTTGTAGTTTACTAATATTGTAGATGTAGACTTTTTTTAACCCGAGTTTACCACACACACACACACACACACACACACACACACTACAGAACGTACACATGGGAAGCGTGACTCATAAAGGCCCCACACAAGACTAGGACCTCCCCGGTACATTCCTCCTCTGCTAATATCCAGTAGACTTGGATTTTTCTGTGTCCCGTGTAAGCAGGAACCCTTAGTGTGTCGAGTTAATATTGTTGATATTGTGTCTTACTGCACTTTAACAACTAAGGTCTTAAAGCGAGTATTTTAGCTTCATACAAACACTAGTCATCAACGATAAATAATGAGACACGTGGACTGTATATTTCTCTGACTGTACACACCGGCACACCACAACAGCAAGAAGTATAAGAGAGGTTTGGTCAACGAGACAACCTGATGCTTTATTTAAAACTATCAATGACTGATAAGAGAGATGAAGAGTAAACATAAAACCAAGACGAACCGAAAAGAATTAAGAAAAATATCGTTAATAAACTTTCTAACTTAAACTTTCACAAAATAACAATAACAAAGATTAAATCACATCATCTGCAGGTTCTTGTTTCTCCTGATGTTCACTCACTACTGTAGCTGAGGAACGTCAAGACTCATCAGTCAATCCATAACACACGAAGCTCTGCTCTTCACTAAGCATCGAGCAAGAATACATTAAGTTTGTGAATTACTTATAGTGAGGTGTAGATAGTTGGATCCAGAGTATGTAGCATGAACACTTAGCGGCCATTTTAAAAGATAAGCGCCTCCATATCTGAACATTAGTAGCACAGTGTGGACCAGATCTTCCCTTTACCTCTGGACTATTAGCTTTCATTTCTACCCGGACTTTAATACAGCTGACCCCACACCACTCTGTACACACCCAAGACATCACTACAGAGAGAACGTGGGTTTCTCTCGTGTTCTGTAGCCGTAGGTGTGTTTGTCATGTGTGTTTCATTTGTGTTGCTTAAGACGTAGTTTGATGATGCGCAGCTCAGCCGGATTTTGTTTTTATGGGTTTAAACACGAGGCATTTACGCTTCTTTTAAATTTCATGAAACGCCCAGGAGCTTACTGACTGGCTCCCTCGCCTCCTCCCATACACCACTGAGGTCAAGTGGCTGGGTCCGCTAGTCCTTGACCTGGTTTTCTTTCTTGTCACTTTACGCGCTAAGAGGATAAATAAATTTACCCAAGTTGCAGGCAGACTGTCATCTAACGAGACTTGCATCAAGAAAAACTTTAGAAGACCATAGGTGTCATCGCCTTAGGAATCAATACCAAGATCCCCTTTAGCCGCATAATCAGCAAAATCTGTCAGTGGCGTTGACTTTGGCGATCGATGCTCCACTCAGGTTAAATACCCGATCACGTCAGTACTGGGAGCTACGAGGACACTAACCTGCCTTCACCACCAACTTGTAAGCCCGGACCTACGGCCTAGAAAACAGTGCGTTAATGTTCGAAATAAGGCAAACAGAGTATTGGGTTTTATATCTAGAAGTGTAAGTAACAAGAGTGCAGAGGTCTTATTGCAACTATATCTTGCGCTAGTTAGGCCGCACCTCGATTATGCGGTTCAGTTCTGGTGCCCTTATTATAGAATGGATATAAATTCACTAGAGTCGGTGCAGCGAAGAATGACGAAAATGATTCCGGGACTTAGAAACCTTCCATATCAGGATAGGTTAAAGAAACTTAACTTGCATTCCCTTATGACCGGATATATGATAGAAGTATTTAAGTGGTGAAAGGAATCAATAAAGGGATATAGATAAAGTTCTTAATATCCGAGCAGGATAGGACTCGGAGCAACGGATTCAAGTTGGATAAGTTTAGGTTTAGGAGGGAGATAGGAAGAAACTGATTCACAAATAGGGTGGTGGACGAGTGGAACAAGCTTAGCAACTTTGTAGTAAGTGCGGGAACTCTGGAAAGTTTCAAAAGGAGGCTAGATAGATTCATGGATGATAGAGAGTGGTAGTAACTCTCGACAGGAGCTGTCATGCACAGGCCAACCAGCCTATTGCAGACTCCTTATTTTCTTATGTTCTTATGTTCTGGGACAGTTACGTGACCTAATGCAGAGAGATTAACAGTTCTCTAATCCACAAGAGAAAAGCTAAAAATTCACACTAATATTCGTATAAAATTCTGTTAAAAAGCAAGATTACTTATACTGTCTCATGAATCAATAAAGACAAAGGGAAGTTTATACTCTTGAGTCAACGTCCCTGGCGGTCTCATTCTGTACTAACTAACATTGATATACGTTCATGGTCGATGTCTTGGAGGACACAGCAGGTTGGCCCGTAGATAATTACAAAGTATACCCGGCTGCTTCTAGAGTACAATACCTGAAGTTATCCCTTAGAAGTAGTGGTAGTAGTTGTTGTTGATGTTGTAGTAGCATGATGGCAGTGTGTGTGTGTGTGTGTGTGTGTGTGTGTGTGTGTGTGTGTGTGTGTGTGTACGATGTAGTTTTAGTGTGTGTTTCACGTCACTACTAACACTAATAATATGAACAGACAAAATATGCACACTGGATGACGTATAGACAACTGCTGGAGCCATTATGTGCCAATATACAATAAATATTCTCATAATAATACACTGAAGGCATACAACACAACCATAACACGTTACATCAACACAGACGTAACTAATTATAACATTTTGAACACTAAGACTCAAGAACATAATGAACAAAACTATTAAACTCATTATACGTGAAATAAACATCATATAATCGATGACTCTATAATCAAGATGTACTATAATTATTAAGAATAGAGAGACTAATTATATCAAGAGTTGTTATATGTTGTTGAATCGGAGTTTGTGGATGAAGGATGACTCGACTCTTGTTCAGGTAAGTGGTGTAGGAGCTGTGAGGGCAGAACAGTATATATAGAACGATAATAATGATAACGAGTCTCCTGGTGGTTTATAATAGATAATAACTAATGACTCTATGACTTTCAAATTACTTTCTGATATGACTAACAAACATTTTATTCCAGTTATTAATCTTAAAATAAAAATATGACTAAACCTTGAAATATGACACAGGAATATAATCCATATATAGTGAAGTATTATCAAATTATCCCTTATAAACTTTTTTTTTTAATAGTTTGGGTATTTTTTGGTTTAATTCAAGGACTTGTGTAATGAATATGAAAAGGAATACTAGTTTACCTGATGTTCTAGATGAGTGAATGGCTTGTTCATTACATCAGTAAGGGTCAACAGAGAACCACAGAGGTGTTACGTGACGGTAGAGCTCAATAAAGTGACGACGTTACGAGGAAAAAGAAAAAAAATATACAGATTTGCTACAAAGGGACAAAGACTGAGGTAGTGAAGTAAATAATCGCTTTCCGATAAATTCATGGAAGGATTTTACGTGACCTAAGTCCTTCAGTCCATCCTGAGAGGGCTTATTTGAGAGAGAGAGAGAGAGAGAGAGAGAGAGAGAGAGAGAGAGAGAGAGAGAGAGAATAAACCCTCGAGCGTAATATCACCTGATTTTCTCTGTTCGGTTATTATTTTAAAGACAAAGAGAAGGTAACTATCTATTGAGTGTTTATACGGTGGTTAGCTGACCCCAATAACACATGAGGAAAGGTAGAGGATAAGTCGGATTAATTACTGAATCTACAGAGACTGATGTAACAGGTTAGGAGAGGGTCTTTTGTGGGAATAAATTCATTCAGTATTTTCATGTCCCATAGAGTAGTGAAGATGGGAGACGGGTGAGATAGACGGGACCCAGGTGAGATAGACAGGACCCAGGTGAGATAGACAGGACCCAGGTGATATAGACAGGACCCAGGTGAGATAGACAGGACCCAGGGTGAGATAGACAGGACCCAGGTGAGATAGACAGGACCCAGGTGATATAGACAGGACCCAGGTGATATAGACAGGACTCAGGTGAGATAGACAGGAGACAGGTGATATAGACAGGACCAAGGTGAGATAGACAGGACCCAGGTGATATACACAGGACCCAGGTGATATAGACAGGACCCAGGTGATATAGACAGGAGACAGGTAAGACCAACAGCCACCATAATCGTTGTTGCATCTCCATTATTGAACGATCGACGCTTGAGGTGCTAATGTGCGTAACTAAACTGGGTCAGATATTGAGGTCACAACACACACACACACACACACACACACACACACACACACACACAATTGATTGATACTAATTTTGAAGATCTGGTTAAGTAAAATGTTTGTTGTAGAATTGTGATAGTCCCCCCCCCCTTTTGTATATAAGGTAATTTTGTTCACTAATACGTACCATCATTGAAATGTGAAGGAATTTGGGTGTGTGCTAAATTATACAGTGTATGATGTATTACTGCGCTCTCTCATAAATTACCTGCACACCTTTAATTAATCGGCCTAATTTAGCATTATTAAAACTGTACCTGGCAGAACACGCACTATTTAAAACGCATTTTGGTGACCCGTGGTGACCCTCAGCTTTAAACCTGTGACCTCGGTGCTGCCTTGACCTTGACCCCCTTTATGCTCTAAAATCAAATAACAGCGGCCACAGCCTACATCCATCCTGAGGTCCAAATGTTATCAAGAGCGTTTAACCTATGATGGAGATATTGTATTTGTTTTCACACACACACACACACACACACACACACACACACACACACACACACACACACACACACACACACACACACACACACATACACACACACACACTTTCAAACCAAATTTATTCATGGGTTACATATTTTTTTTTCTTAATAATAATAATAATAATAATAATAATAGCAACAACAACAAACAATAAACAAAATATTATCTTAATCACCAAAAATATCAACAAAAACAAAGTGAGTGACGTCAATTTTCACTCGGCTTAAATAAAAGTAAATAAATAAAATCAATTGTTATATTTTCCCCCCAACCTATTGTTAGCGGGTCAGGTTCTATTGTTTCCATAATCAATGTAAACCAATTAAAAATAAGAGAGGGAGAGTGTGAGAGAGATCGTCTATGCATTTTGTGTTAATAAAATCTCTAAACATTCGTCTTTTATTTCAAAACAATAGACGCATTGAATCCGTGATAATATTTTGATTGTGATTTGAGGATTCTTTTGTTTTTCTTATTTTAATTATATTTTGAATAGAGAATCGTGGAGTTGTTCTTATAATAATAATAGTAATAATAATAATAATAATAATAATAATAATAATAATAATAATAATAATAATAATAATAGTAATAATAAATGTCCCCTGTTAGAATGCAACCGAAATCTAGTTTACGAGACTTTACGAGATACTCCATTTACGAGGGCAACTAAGAGACCCCCCCCCCCCTTTACGAGACTCCATTACGAGATCGTAAACGAGACAGGTATCACCTAACTTTTATTACATACTCAAGTCAGAAAGGTAAAATCGATCACGTGAAGATCAGGCACCCCCAGCTTATTTCACCTGATAATTAAACTCACTAACGTTCCTTGGCGTGGTTAGGTTAGGTTAGATGAACCGGCAAAATAAACCTTTCATCACTAATTCTCCTATACATCTCCAATTAATTGTTTCTCTTGATTCTTCGTCATGCAACTCGTTCCAAACCTCATCTGGCTTTACTGACTAACCGGCAATGTTCTTTTTTTCCCACCTGAGGAATACTTCCCAATTACGTCACGACAAAACCTGTACTAACGCGGCTATGATGGCGTATTTTTTTTGTCTGAGTTACTTGTTGAATAGTTTTTTTGTGTAATATTTCCAAGTCGTACTCATGTTGTGTGCTCTCTCTCCACCTGAGCCTTCACCAAATAACATCTGCCAAGTTTTCCCTCTCTCAGTTGTTGCTTCACCATACAATTCTTCTCCTCTTCCAGGACTACACCATCACCATGTACCTTAACCAATACTGGAAGGATGAAAGACTCGCCTTCAGTTCCAGCGACGAGCTCCTCACCCTTCCAGGAGACTTCGCCGAAAAGATCTGGGTTCCTGATACCTTCTTCGCCAACGACAAGAGCAGGTGAGGTGACTTGAAGCTTGACTCGTACGCAGATTAACGAGGAAGTCGAAGTTGATATTTGAGATTCGGTGACAAGCGACCCCGGATGACATCATCATTAAGAATTGACAATATGACCCGGCTGACAAGTTACTTCAGTTAAATAGTGACTAATGACTGGAGTTGACCAATGTTTCGATTTGTCCTTATGATTGAATTTGACCTTATGATTGAAGTTGATCTATGATTGGAGTTGATCTAAGAATCGAATTGAACAAGTGACTCTGTAGGAAAAGTGACCCAGGCTGACCTACGGCGTGAATTAATAGATTGATCCACTTTGCCCTTTGACCCGAGAAATAACAAATAACTCAGACTGATCAATGACCTAGGTGGCCCCAAGCCTATAACACCCTCAGGTGACCTTATATACCCCATAGTGACATTACTTGATAAACACACGAACACAAGGGGCCACCAACACCAAAGAGTCTTGACATAAACACACACACACACACACACACACACACACACACACACACACACACACACACACACACACACACACACACACACATACACACTCACACACACACCTATAGAGTTAAATATTCATGACTCGCCCACCTTATACCAAACCTATTTTATTATTGATGAGATTCCGGGTTGTGTTCCAGTTACCCTCCCCTTTCTTCCTTATCGTCTTACTGGTTTATTCATGTGGGTTTTTTAGTGTACATACAGATTCCCAGAGACTAGTATTGATTTCTCTGAGTTCCCTTCCTACTTAAGCGCCAAGACGTATGTAGGTGTGGACTTGCTCGATAGGTTTATTAAGATTCACGTGTCTTGAGTGTACAGGACAGTTACAGTAAGTTCCTTGTGTTTATGGTATTGTAGAGTCTCGGTGTTTTAACTTACAATAATCATAGTATAAAGGTTGGTATTTTATCGTAGTAATGAATAGAAATATATACAATAATTACTTAACTTAGTCATTTATTTAGAGTAAAAAATGAGTGATAATCTAAAATAATATAACTTAGATGTTTATGTTGTGTTTATGTAAGATGTGAAGAGCAGTGTACTGAAGAACGTGGCCTTTAGTTCTGACTGGTGGAGAAGACGTAGATTCCTAGTTTGATGTAAACAACTAGATTAGATTATAACTAGATCATCTTTCTCCTACCACCGCCTGGGCCCTCTCTACGTCCCACTCTTCTATCAATTTACCTGTGCCGTCCCACTCGCATCATATCCCCCACCGCCCACTCCCCACCGCCCTCCCACGCCATCTCCAACTCTCTGTCCTCTTACCCTGGCCTCCGATGTCTCTCATGTGATTATCCTCACCTTACTCAACACCTTCTTGCCTCAGTTCGCCTCTCCTAACTTCAGTTACTCCCCACTCCCCACCCACTCCACTCACACACCTTATACTCCCCTCTCATCCCACGTTTCTTTCCACTCTTCCATCCCCACACCCCACTCCCCATTTCTCCCCATTCTCACTACCCTCTCCTCTTCCCACCACCTCGACGTCAGCCTCTCTGCTAATCGTTCGTCTAATTGAGAGTCTGGGTACAACAGCGTCTGCAGTGAAGGCACAGGGGGGTGGGGGGGGGGGTCTCACTGTCACCAGCTACAGTAATTACTATCTCCCACTCCACCTCCCGAGAAGATCTGACTCCCAGCACTCCAGGTCATGGGAGAGCAGCATCCAGGTCACGAACACCTTACCCCAGGTCCTGTTCAGTACCCAGATTTCTTACCAGGTCCTGCCCAGTGCCCAGATTCCGTAACCAGTCCCAAGATTTTTGTTTTAGGTCACCCGCCCAGGTCCTTACAGCCTTCTGGGTCATCTCGTATTGGAGACATCTAATTTAAGGGTCACTTAATATCCGCTTAAGTTCACCACTATCGAAGTTAATACTGACTGACCGAGTGATTAGGCAGAGATCGCCCCGGACACTGCACTGACGGCGCTCTGTGATTAAACCTTAACTATCACCCGTGACCTGATGCCTCTTATCAAAAATAGTCTTTACATGTAGTTTATCTACCGAGTTATTTATTAAAGGAATATAATCCATGGAGGTGTGTGTTGAGTACAAGGGTGTGAGTACAGAGAAGTAAGTGTGTGTGTGTGTGTGTCTGTGTGTTTGAGTACAGAGAAGTAAGTGTGTGTGTGTAAGTGTGTGTGTGTATGTCTATGTGTTTGAGTACAGACAAATAAGTGTGTGTGTGTGTGTGTCTGTGTGTTTGAGTACAGAGACGTGTTACTCTGTGTATCTGGTAATGTCTCTATAGGCCATTGATACTGTCTGAAGTCCACCTTGGAGATCTTTAATAATTCGTAAGATAATTTTGTTTCCTTAATTATTGACGTGAGTACTTCCGAAACACGTTCATCGATCTCAGGTAATGACAGAGATGACAGCCAGAGTAACACTGAAATAACACTCGAGGGACGGTATATGAAGATGAGTCACCTCGCTGTTCTTATCAGGGCAGTTATACACCCAAATACATACCTGACCAAAGCTAATCCAACTTAATCTAACCTAATCTAATCTAACCTAACCAAAGCTAATCCAACTTAATCTAACCTACTCTAACCTACCCTGACCAAAGCTAATCCAACTTAATCTAACCTACTCTAACCTAACCTGACCAAAGATAGTCCAACTTAATCTAACCTACTCTAACCTAACCTAACCAAAGCTAATCCAACTTAATCTAACCTACTCTAACCTACCCTGACCAAAGCTAATCCAACTTAATCTAACCTACTCTAACCTAACCTGACCAAAGATAGTCCAACTTAATCTAACCTAATCTAGCCTAACGTAACCTAACCTAACCTAATCTAGCCTAACCTAACCTAACCTAACCTAATCTAGCCTAACCTAACCTAACCTAACCTAATCTAGCCTAACCTAACCTAACCTAACCTAATCTAGCCTAACCTAACCTAACCTAACCTAATCTAGCCTAACCTAACCTACCCCAATGTAGAGTTAATGTGTTTCGTCATACCAAGAGGTGATCTTTTATTCCTAGTTAAGTGAGAGAGGAAAAAATATATCAATACTTAATGTATGAGACTCAAGAGAGAGAGAGAGAGATCTGTAGGGCTCAGCTGACGAAACTCACACGTCTGGTCTGACCTCTTCCACGTTGTCATGGATACGAAGGCTAAGTTTCCTCCTCCCTCCCCCCCCACAAACCCCTCCCTGCCCCACACATCACCCCACACACCCACCCCCTTCACCCCCACAAAACCCTCCTGCCCCACACATCACCCCCACTCCACCCACCCCTTCACCCCCCCACAAAACCCCTCCCTGCCCCCACATCACCCCACTCACCCACCCCTCACCCCTGGCCTCCCTGCCCCCACACATCACCCCACCTCACCCACCCCTTCCCCCCCCCCACAAACCCTCCCGCCCCACACATCACCCCACACACCCACCCCTTCACCCCACAATACCCCTCCTGCCCCCACACATCACCCCACTCACCCACCCCCTTCACCCCCACCCCCCCCACAACCCCTCCTGCCCCCACACACATCACCCCACACACCCACCCCTTCACCCCCACCCCCACAGTTTCACCTAACCTAACCTAACTAAACCCGTGATTTTGGTATTAATATTGGACCTCTCCTCCGGCTTCAGGTTCAGAACTGGTTTTGATCCTAAAATGTTTTCACCATCGGGGAAATTAGACGGTAGTTTAAGTTTGCTAATGACAACCTGAGTGTAATCACTAATAAGGGACGCTGGACTATTATCTCCACCAATAGGGGACGCTGAGCTCTTAATCTCCACCAATGAGGATGCTGGATTGTAACCTTTACCAATAGGGCACGCTGATCATTCATCTTCACCAATGAGGATGCTGCATTGTAATCTCTCTACCAATAGGGGACGTTTAACTGTAATTTTCCACCAATGAGGACCCTAGACTGTACTTTAAACCTGATGCTGATACAGTGACTTTTGTATTCGTTCTTGGCTGAGATACAGAAATGATTGTATGCCTTGTGGTTGTTTATAATGAAAGTATTTAAAGGAATGTAATGGATTTTGTAGTTTCTGATGCTGAAAAATGAATCTCTATTTTGTTATTTAATTGAAGCTAATTATTTTTGGGGGGTCGTTACAGGAATTATTAAAATGTGGGTTTTTTTTTTTTTTGGTGTATGTTCATTATAGTGTCTGCATGTGTTTGTGTACCAGTGTATGTGTTTGTGTGTGTGTTTGTATATGTGTTTGTGTGCCCGAATGATTTGTTGTTGTTGTGCTTGTACATATACCCCCCACGTAACACATACTGACTAATTCCTTAATCCTCAACAAAATCTTTCTCAATAAAATAGACTGGGTAATTTTACATGTACGTTCAGCTATGATAATTTTGTCCCTTCTGACTGCATAATTACCCTTCATGACTGCTTCTTTTGACTGACTTCCTGAGAGATTTATTTCCTATTTTTCCGTTTTTTCCCATCCTTCTACCTTTCTTTCCCTCCTTCCTTTCGTGCCTCCTTACTTAACTCTCTTTTAGACATAGCACGCAGCCAATAGTCAGTATAATGGCTGATGATGCCTTATTTCCTCGGACGATGGCTGTGTTGTGGTGACTCATGTGTTACCTTTGTTTACTATGTGTCACCAGCTCATGTGTTACCTCTCTTTACTATGTGTCACCAGTAAACACATTATCTAAGGTAAACACAATTATGTCTGGTTCGTAACAGGTGATGTATGGTGATTATAATCAGGTATTTGTATAACTTTATTCATTGTTGTTGTTGTTACAGTATTTCTATTTCCTTGTATTATAATTTGTTGTATTTTTATTGACTTATTTATTCTACAGAGTAATACTGAAATGATTTATTCCTATTTTGCCTATTTTCATTTTTTTTTTTTCGTTTATTTTATTTTCTTCTATTTCTTCATTTTTGTTTTATTTTTCATGTATTTTCTTTTATATATTTTTTTAATCTATTTCTGTATCTTTTTTCTTCGTTTTCAATTTATTCTTTCTTTAGGATGATTCACTCGTTGGTGGACTAATCGATGACTTACCGATCAAACATTCCCTACAGCAACCATTCACTAATATGGAAATCACTTTATAAATACGGGTTATATTAGCGATACTCCGAGCCACCAGCGAGTAAATTTATCTTATACTATTTCCAGAGGCCTCAAAAACTCTTCCCGTTTTCTATAAGATGGTTTAAGATCATAGAAACAGATCGGTTTGTGTGTGTGCGTGTGCGTGTGTGTGCGTGTGTGTGTGTGTGTGTGTGTGTGTGTGTGTGTGTGTGTATGTGTGTGTGTTTTTAGTTTAAGTTACGAGGAAAAATAACCTTTAATATTCTGGTTCCAGTATATTATAATTTCTCGTACCTGTCTACCTTACTCTTACCTGTCCAAGGCAGGAGAGGAGTAAGAAACCCTCTTCTCCCAGGTAACTAATTAGGGTAATGGTACAGGTGGACATTTAAAACCTCACTGGACCTAAAAAAAAAAAATTAAAGTTACTCTGGCGTGACACACAAGTGACACTGGTCTGACACACGCCTGGCAGGACAGACATGCCCTTGACACCTGCCGTCACGGGCACCTTGATTTTAACAGGTCCCAATTAGTCTTTGCTCACCTGTTAGTTTAGTCCCTCTTTTGGTTGTAGGTCAAATAAACTCATTACTAACCTAACCTAACCTAACCTAACCTAACACAACCCATCCTAACCTAACCTAACCTAACCTAACCTAACCTAACCAAACCAAACACAACCCATCCTAACCTAACCCAACCTAACCTAACTTAATCATTAGAATCTATTATGATTAAAGACTATTAAGACTGAATGTGACCTTACTTGACCTTTGGCTGCGGGCAGGTCTTAAAGCTAATTCCTAATTTTTTGGAGGGAGTGATGACATCTGACTGACTTTAGTTCCAGTGATTGAGAAACTGTTAAACAAAATCAAATGTTGACGTTATATATATATGGGGAGAATCACCCTTTGAGCAGATGCTGAGCCCATTCATGTCAGACTGACCACTTGGCAGGTGTCTCAATGATGTTATGCAAGCTGAGTGGCCTTACAGTGAAGTTATACTTACTGAGTGGCCATACAGTGGAGTTATACAGACTGAGTGGCCTTACAGTGAAGTTATACTGACTGAGTGACCATACAGTGGAGTTATACAGACTGAGTGGCCTTTCAGTGAAGTTATACAGTGAAGTTATACTGACTGAGTGGCCTTACAGTGAAGTTATACTGACTGAGTGGCCATACAGTGGAGTTATACAGACTGAGTGGCCTTACAGTGAAGTTATACTGACTGAGTGGCCATACAGTGAAGTTATACTGAATGAGTGGCCATACAGTGAAGTTATACTGAATGAGTGGCCATACAGTGAAGTTATACAGACTGAGTGGCCTTACAGTGGAGTTATACAGACTGAGTGGCCATACAGTGGAGTTATACTTACTGAGTGGCCTTGTAGTATTGACCTTAGAGTAAAGTTAAGCTGACTGAGTGGCCTTACAGTGGAGATATACAGACTGAGTGGCCTTACAGTGAAGTTATACTGACTGAGTGGCCTTGTAGTATTGACCTTAGAGTAAAGTTAAGCTGACTGAGTGGCCTTAAAGTAAACAAACGAGGAAGCTAAAGAACCTCACACTAGTACCGCAACAGAGTCTCAAATTCACCCAAACAAACAAAGGAGCATCGCTTATGGCCAGACGCTAACGTGAAAACAAATAAACGCATTTTTTTCCTGTTTATTCTTCCCTTACTAGTGAAAGGGAGGCCAGGTGATTAACAAATATTTATCAATACTGTGTATGTGTATGTGTGTGTGTGTGTGTGTGTGTGTGTGTGTGTGTGTGTGTGTGTGTGTGTGTGTGTGTGTGTGTGTGTGTGTGTGTGTTGTGTGTGTGTGTTTGTGTGTGTGTGTGTGTGTGTGTGTGTATGTGTATGTGTGTGTGTGTGTGTGTGTGTGTGTGTGTGTGTTTATTAGTCTTTGTTTATCTAGTATGGGATGTTTGTCACTTGTATTACTTAAGAACAGTCTACGCACACTTAACTAACCAAACCTAACTTAACCAAACTTAGTGTAACCTAACCTAACCTAACTTAACCAAACTTAGTGTAACCTAACCTAACCTAATCTTAACTTAACCCAATATAACCTAACTCAATCTAACATAATCCAACCTAACTTAATACAACCTAACCCAACCTAACCCATCTAACCTAACTTAATACAACCTAACCCATCTAACCTAACTTAATACAACCTAACCCAACCTAACCCATCTAACCTAACTTAATACAACCTAACCCAACCTAACCCATCTAACCTAACCTAACCTAACCTAACCTAACCTAACCTAACCCAACCTAACCCATCTAACCTAACTTAATCAAATTTAACTTTTAGAAACCTAACCTAACCTCATGACACTAGATTCCAATCCTTGAATCAGTCTCTAATTAGACTTTTATTTTTCACCCCACCTTCCCTCCTCTGCCCCCTCCCTCCAAGCCCTCCTCTCCTCCACCCCCTCCCCCACCTCCCACAGTCACCCCACACCATTTCTCCACACTCTTTGCCGCATGAGGTGTTATTATTAGGCGGCCACAGAAGTAGGTCACAGTTACGTTTGGCGGCCACAGAAGTAGGTCACAGTTACGTTTGGCGGCCACAGAAGTAGGTCACAGTTACGTTTGGGTAGAAGATAGGTTTCTGCTGCTGAGACTGCCGCAGGGTTAGCGTAGGGTGTGTGTGTGTGTGTGTCGGTGCGCGTGTGTGTGTGTGTGTGTGTGTGTGTGTGTGTGTGTGTGTGTGTGTCGGCGCGCGCGTGTGTGTGTGTGTGTGTCGGCCCGTGTGTGTGTGTGTGTGTGTTCTTCAGGCTCTTATGTTTCTATTGGTGGGGTTTTGCGTGGCTCGTGGGCTGTTTTCGTAAAAGAATCCGGATTGGTGGTGTATGTGTCCAGTTCTCGGGAGTTTATAAATTATTTCTCTCATTTATCGGCATTAGTATTGTTATTATTATTATTATTGTGTCGTATTGTTATTTTTATTCATGTTATTATTTATCATTCCTTTTATTATTATTATTATTATTATTATTATTATTATTATTATTATTATTATTATTATTATTATTATTATTATTATTATTGTTATTATCGTTATTGCTATGGTTATTATTATCGTTATTATTACTAGAAGTGAGCATTACAGAAGACTAATTACAGTACTGTCTTCTTAGCACTAAAAGTACATTTGAACAACAGGGATTAACAACACTTACAACCTATAGTTTAATTCCTTACAATTTAGGAAGAAAAAAATATCCCAGGAACTTAATAAAACAGAAAATCGATCTGAAGTTTTATGATTTAAAAATTACTAAAAAAATACCCTATAAAAATTAATCAGATTTATGTCCCCCAAAAAAGTCGTTTCTCTATTAAGTGAAAGTTAAAGGGGTATATTTTTCTTCGTGTTATAGTATTAAACGATGAGTAAGTTCGTTGGTATAGACTACATAGGTGAGAGTAATTGGTTTAATCACTCTAAATCATTTTATAAGACAGGTGTGTCCAGGGAGCTCATCTTCGCCATAGTTCCTCAATCGCAAAGTGTATTTTTTTTTCCTAAACCAGAAATTCTCTTAACAAGGAAGAAAATAATATACAGAAGTCGAAGTATTGCAGAAAAACTTAATCTGACTTAATCAATTTTTTTTCTCTCGCTCTAATCTTGTTTGAACTTAGTTTATTTAAACCTTACTAATCTTAACTCATCTAGAATAAGTAAACCTAATTTAACATCAAGCCAAACCCAACCTAATTCTAAACTAACCTAACCTAATCTTACCTAACCCAACCCAATCCAATCTAACCCTCCCCTACCCTCCCCTACCCTACCCTACCCTACCCTACCCTACCCTACCCTACCCTACCCTACCCTACCCTACCCTAACCAACCCAACCCAACCCAACCTTACCCTTACCAAACTCAACCCAAACCCACCTAACTAAGCCTAACCTAACCAAATCAAACTAAAACTAAACTAATCTAACCAAACCTAACCCAAATTAATCTAACCAAACCTAACCCAACTTAATCTAACCAAACCAAACCCAACTTAATCTAACCAAACCTAACCCAACTTAATCTAACCAAACCTAACCCAACTTAATCTAACCAAACCTAACCCAACTTAATCTAACCAAACCTAACCCAACTTAATCACCTAACCCAAATTAATCTAACCAAACCTAACCCAACTTAATCTAACCAAACCAAACCCAACTTAATCTAACCAAACCTAACCCAACTTAATCTAACCAAACCTAACCCAACTTAATCTAACCAAACCTAACCCAACTTAATCTAACCAAACCTAACCCAACTTAATCTAACCAAGCCTTACCCAACTTAATCTAACCAAACCTAACCCAACTTAATCTAACCAAACCTTCAAGATTAGATTAGTTCCGGGGGATGTTTTGGTTGAGAAATTTCGACCATTATAATTTCTTTTCCCCCTACGAGAGAATTTTTGGTTACGGGAAATAGCTAATTCGCCCCCTGGCCTCACCTGTCGCGTATAATGATTCACCTGTCGAGACGTATCTCCTTAACAGCATCCTGAAAGACCGACGTCATGGCCCGGACCGCACTGAGTCCCCCTGGACACCTAAGGAGACAATAATTCTACAAGACAGCGAGGACGACAGACCGTAAATTCTAAATGGTTGACTGTTAACTGGAGCGTAGCCACCCACTCACTGATGCCACAGTAATAACAACAACAAAAAACGCTATTACTTCTCCATGGTTGACTGTTAACTGGAGCAGAGCCACCCACTTACTGATACCACAAATAACACATCGCTATTACTTCTTCGTGGTTGACTGTTAACTGAAGAGCAACACCACTCAGTGAGACGAATAAATGGTGACTTGATCAGTGATGCAGGTGTCTGTTCAACGACACAGGTGCCTGGCCACTCACTAGTAACACAGGTGACTACAGCAGGTGTTAGAGCAGCGAGTAGTGGTAGAGGTGGTGTGGCAGGGTGGGTGGTGTGGGTGGTGAGGAAGGAGGGCAGGGTGGGTAGTGGGCAAAATGGCCGGGTGGGTGAGATTTTTTTTTTCTCTCGTCTCCTCGGGCGGGGAACATGGCAGTAGTATACGTCTGTCTATCCATGTGTGTGTGTGTGTGTGTGTGTGTGTGTGTGTGTGTGTGTGTGTGTGTGTGTGTGTGGATAACTCATGAAAACGGCAAGTCGAACAAAATAAAATGGAAAACTATGATTAAACCCAATATTAATATACCTTAATAACTCTAAGTTGTAATATGGTTCACTATCTCCTTCGTATCAGACTTCGAAAACACCAAAGACTCGAATCAAACGAAACATACTGTACTACCCCCCGTCAAGACCTGAGCCGAGTGAGAAGGTTGGTGGTTGTCAGTAGTATAGGAGGAAGGTAGAGTAGAGTAGAAAGAACTTAATAACAAGATAATAATGTAAGATAGAAAGAGACTATGTGGGTTAATTAGCGAGAGAGATGAAGAAAGAAGTGAGGATAAAGGTAGTAATTAAAGTAAGGGAAGATTAAAAATAGAATAATATTACTATCAATCATGAGAGAATGGGAAGGAGAAGAGAAAGGAGAGAATGAGTAATGTGAATAAATCAACAGCAACCCAGGAGAGTCGCGGGAGGTGCCTGGCTGTGAGGTGTAAAGTCTTGAGGTGTTGACAGAAATACTATATGACATCTGCCACTCCATCACCTGATCAGAGTCGACATAAACTTCAATGTATAACCTGACCTTATATCGTACAGCCATCAGTAACGTCAACTTTGTTTGATTCTTCTGTTTATTTTTGTACAATGAACACTCCTCTCTCTCTCTCGTAATCCATCCGTCTTTTACTGAATAATCTCTCAACAGCTGTATATTAGTAATCATGTGAACAAGCTGGTAACTTTATTGTGTAGTTTATATACATACAGTAAACATATATACAAAGCTGTTATATTTTACTTAATGCTTCTTGGTCAGTTCCTATAGTCAGTGCTGGCCACGAGTTCTTTTTATCTTCATTACGGTAAAACATATTGGATAAGACATCTCGCCTCCCTTCAACGTGGTGCCTATGGGTCACCAGCCAAGACAGGAACACTTTTTTTGCCTTCGTATAAAACTCCTGAAGTATATTTTATCCCCATGAGTATTCTTATCCACATAGGCAAAATAGGAAAAATTTTATAGGAAAGTGTAAAAAAAATATACGAAAACATGAAATAATTAACCTACAATTTCCCCTGGATCGTGAGCTTTCCCCTGAGTTGGTCTTGGTAGCCGATCATCACAACTCGCGCGAAACAGGACCCTCATAATATCGTTCCTGTAGATACCAGCATCCTGACTCTCCCTATGCTGGATCTTCACTAGGTACTCCTCTTCATCCATTTCCCTCTTTTCCTCTCTTTGGTTACGTCAGACAACAATGAGATTATCAATTTCTTTTAACAGAATTACTTACTGACTGAGAAAACATTGTGACCAACTTCAACTGACGCTGCTTAGTATTAATTCTTACCTGGTTTCCCAATCCTGAGATTGTTGATAACTAGTGTATTAATAACCTAGAGTAGAATACACTCTTAACCCCTTCACTACGGGATCTCACTTCATATTTTACTTGGCTAACATCGTCTCCAACACCTCGCCTGATCGTGGTCGCAAAAAAAAAAAAAACGTAGATATTGATGAATTTTGTCACTTTTATTCCTATTTCCTTGAGACCGAGAACTGACACTTAATATACTCAGATAATTTAAAACAGATTTCATAAACTACTGTATTGATTATTGATGAGAGTACAGGATGTGTGTGTGTGTGTGTGTGTGTGTGTGTGTGTGTGTGTGTGTGTGTGTGTGAACCAACATGACAATGGGGAAGCGTCGCTGAATAAATCTTGTTTGTTTGTTAGAAAAAAATAGTGGAGGCGAAATTCATTAAGAATCTCCCACCTGTTGAGTTACGTTAAGTTACGTTTCGGGAGGTTAGGTTAGGTTAGGTTAGGTTAGGTTAGGTTAGGTTAGGTTTCTCTAAGATTCAATTATTTTAGTTTGGTTAAGTTATCCTTTAGGCCAGATTTATAGTTAGGTTAGATTATGTTAGGTTAGATTAGGTTAGATTAGGTTGAACAAGCTTGCCTTATCCTGGTTCTAATTACTTACATCCAGTTTTCTACACTAATCATCGTTTTCTGCCGCAACTTACACCTTCCAAAACAATGAACTATCCCATCCAATTTTAGCTGCGTCAGTCAGCTGTATGAGCACCAGTTCTCAGTGACAGACTGACTGAAAGACTGAGAGAATTTTTTTTGACCACTCCGTATACTGAGGCATCTTTTGATCACCTCCTGGTCACCCATGTGGGCTAGCTACGTCAGTCAGCTCTATATATGTTGACTAACTCACTACCATAATAATAATGAGACTTTTTGTGACACGCTGACGCAGCTTATGAAATATTCTTGGTCTTATTCGTTTATTTATATTTTCTATACACGAACTTAACCTCATACCGTTTTTTATATGTAGATTACGAAAACTAAGCTTAACTTAACCTAACCTAATCTAACCTAATCTAATCTAACCTAACGTAAATCCTAACTTAAGTATACCTAACCTAACTTTACTTTACCTAACCTAACCAAACTTAACCCTAACTTAAGTATACCTAACCTAACTTTACTTTACCTAACCTAACCAAACTTAAACCTAACTTAAGTATACCTAACCTAACTTTACTTTACCTAACCTAACCAAACTTAAACCTAACTTAAGTATACCTAACCTAACCAAACTTAAACCTAACTTAAGTATACCTAACCTAACTTTACTTTACCTAACCTAACCAAACTTAAACCTAACTTAAGTATACCTAACCTAACTTTACTTTACCTAACCTAACCAAACTTAAACCTAACTTAAGTATACCTAACCTAACCAAACTTAAACCTAACTTAAGTATACCTAACCTAACTTTACTTTACCTAACCTAACCAAACCAAACCAAACCAAACCAAACCTAGCGTAACATCACCAAATCTAGTTTAACCTAACCTAACCTAACCTAACCTAACCTAACCTTTTTTTAACTTATTTTTCTGTTTTTGGAGGAGGAGAAGGAGGAGGATTATAACTTAATTTCATTTCCTTTCACCAGTTACCTGCACGACGTTACGGAGAAGAACAAGTTAGTGAGGCTGCATGGTGACGGATCTATAACTTACGGGATGCGGTTCACCACAACACTCGCCTGTATGATGGACCTTCACTACTACCCTCTCGACAGCCAGAACTGCACCGTCGAAATTGAAAGCTGTAAGTTAATGAGCTGGCGGGGTGAGGAAAGGCCCGGGGGGGGAGATAAGGGAAATCTTTGCCACAGAGACGAAGGTGATAAGAGGGAACTGGGTGATATAGAAGGAAGTGGGAGGGTGGATGATAAGGAAGATTGTGGAAGAGGAGTGAGGGAGAGTGAAAGAGGGGAGAGAGAGAGAGATGGAAATAAAGGAGGAGGGAATGAGAGAAGTGTGTGAAAGAGGTATGATGGAGAGAAGGGAAAAAATTTTAAAAGAAAGAAAGAAAGATGATAATGTAATAGGTAACAGGAAGGGAGACACACACACACACACACACACACACACACACACACACACACACACACACACACACACACACACACACACACACGGACAGTAATATTCACATGACAGTGCCTGTAGTTTAAATGTAGGACCAATGATAGTGTGGTACCTGGGTAAGATCCCTCGACCATCTTTGAGCTCTGACCTCTGACCTCGTGACTCCGTGACCTCATGACCTCGTGACCTCCTGACCCAGTAACCATATAAGCCTCTGGTTATCTTTAGATTGGTAGTTATGCGTTTAGGTTCACACACACACACACACACAAAACACACACACACACACACACACACATACACACACACATACATACACACACACATACACACACATACAAACATCACTGACTGCCCTACTCACTTGACCTCGTCGGCTCGAGTAAAAATCACTTCTTTTTTTATGCCTCTTGTATTAAATTTGTCAACAACACTAATGGCTCTCTTGAGGGATGAGGGTCCAGGCGTCATTACTGCTTTTCAGGAGTAGACGGAAATTGATGATACTTTCTACGTCGTCTACTTTCTACTGCTTTCTGCCTTGTTTATGTATACTGAATCTCTTCCAGCGCGTATATGTGATGATAACAACAACAATAACAATAACAACAACAACAATAAACAACAACAAAAATAATAATAAACAAAAACAACAATAACAATAAACAACAACAAAAATAATAAGAAACAAAAACAACAACAACAACAACAACAACAACAACAACAACAATAATAACAACAACAACAATAAATCAGAGTTATAAAAGGTAATACTGTTCAGTGTTATGTTCACGTGTTCACACAATTTAAGTCGTTTGTGTTCTCGCTCTACTTCATACACTGACCATGTGTTCGTGGTCTTGAGAGTTTTCTATACTATACTCAAGGCAAAAAGTGTGATGAACAGTTAGTCATACATTTTGCCAACACGGACCGGTTAAAAAGTTACATCAGCCAGTCTGTCAGTTAGCTAAAAATAAGTTTTTACTATTGGGCATAACGATGCTAGCGGTTCACCATCATCACCATCATCACCATCTCAGTATCATCATCATCATCATCATCATCATCATCATCTCAGTATCATCATCATCATTATCATCATCATCTTCATCATCATCATCATCATCATCACCATCATCATCATCTTCATCATCATCATCATCATCATCATCATCATCTCAATACCATCATCACCATCATCACCATCATCATCATCTTCATCATCATCATCATCATCATCATCATCATCATCATCTCAATACCATCATCACCATCATCACCATCATCATCATCTTCATCATCAACATCATCATCAATCATCCCCAGCATCAACATCATCATCATCATCATCATCATCATCATCATCCCAGCATCATCATCATCATCATCATCATCATCTTCATCATCATCATCATCATCCCCAGCATCATCATCATCATCATCATCATCATCCCAGCATCATCATCATCATCATCATCATCATCATCATCATCATCTTCATCATCATCATCATCATCTCAGTATCATCATCATCATCATCATCATTACAAAAATACCGATCATCAAAACAGCCACCAGCGATATACAAGCATCCCACTAATACATCACACTGCACCATAAACAGAGGAGGCCCAAAAAACATCCTTGGTGTACCCCGAAAACGATCATTTAAGGTGATTCGACTCTTAGTCTCTATCGTCAATCTTATCAGCTCCTGTTTATGTCGTTATGAGATGGTTTAATCGCTGTTGATGTAGAGATATTGCAAGATTACGTGGTGAGAATTGCAGTGTGATCGCTCTCTCGCCTCTGGGTTGGGGAAGACCAGGGTCGATATTTGAGTCGAAGTTGACGAGGTGACAGCTGTGTGTACTCTAATTAACTGTTATTATCCCAATTATACCAACAACACACACACACACACACACACACACACACACACACACACACACACACACACACACACACACGCGCACACACACACACACACACACACACACACACACACACAATAATAATAATAATAATAATAACCAATTTCTTCGTTTCGTCACTTTTTTTTTCGTAGGATAAATAAAATCTTTTAATGAAATATGAAATGACTTTGAACCACTTTAAGCTAAGTAACAGTAAATATAATACACTGTTGTCTTTAATGAAAATAATAATATTCCCCAAAAAAATAAAATATAATTGTGTTTCTGATAAGAGTGAAATTTCCCCACTCAAAATTATTTACTGTGGAAATTAACATATTGATCAAGACAGTCCAGTTGGGAACGAAATATCCGCGCGGGAACTTTTTTTTTTCCTCTCGTTCTTACTAATATCTGCATAATTCCTCGATTTTCATTTACATAATGGACCCCCGTGACTGGAAATTATTGCAGGGATTTCAACTTTCAAAGGTACCCAGAGTTTGATTATTTTTATTATAAGGTTTATCAGTTTGTACATTATATTACAGAAAACGGGGTTAAAACAGAGACGGGGAAGGTGTGTGGGAATGTTTATAAACGAGAAAATGAAAGAAAATTATCACGAGAAATACGAAAAAAAAAATATCTTGATAAAACGTATTAATAAAGATTTTAATTTTTGTCTCCAGGGTAATTTAACAAAAAAAAAATCTAAAATACTCGACACCACAGCTTCTACTTCCGCTAAAACAATGGCGAAAAAAAAATCATAAATCGACCGTCACCAGAGAAATTGGACAAATATTCACACTTTTCGTAGCATACTGTAGACCTTGTAGCTAATGAAGGGGAAACGCCTCAGACTACAACAGCCCTTGGTAGACTCGATGGTAAACACTTATCGAAGGGGTTACTAAATCTCTCGTGATGTGAATCTTTCGAGCATTGTGCCAAAAAAAACGCGAAATAACATCTTACTCCTGTTAACGTTGATGATGATGACAGCAACAACAACAACAAATACAATAGTAATAAATAGATCACAGAGGACTTACAAAATAACTGCAAATACACACAAATCATAATAATTCTAACCATCGCGATTGTGTTTGTTTTTCTCGGTATCTTGTATAAAATTTGCCATTGTTGCCTGAATAGTATCGAGTCTCAGGCAGAAAAGACCCAGGAACACGTTTAGCGCCGCCTGAAAATCATCCGCTAGGGAATGACGGTGTCTCTTGGGTTTTATCTCACGAAAATGCCTTAAATTCAAGACACTGGGGTTATGGGGGATTATCTCATGGGTTTTAGGTCAAGGAAAAAACAAAATCCCGTTATTGGGCTTTTAACTCTCGCCTCACGAAATCCACCAAATTCTCAAGTCTGGATTTATTTCTTGGATTTCACCTCACGACTTTGGGCCGGAAACACCAGCTATCACTTTTCTCTTCCCGCCATTTTTCTCCTCCCGCCATTCTCCTCTTTCCTGGCCTCCTGAAGGGGTAGGTGAGGTGTGCTGATAACTACTTACCTCCAGCAGGATAAACTAGAACATCTTATAGCTGAAGGAAGTGATAAAATAGACGATTATAGCAGTCGGTGTGGGAAAGATTGTTATATGTGTTCCAGGGAGGTGTACAAGTGATGTAAGAACAATAACAACAACAACACCAACAACAACAACAACAATAACAACAACAACGACAACAACAACAACAACAACAACAACAACAACAACAACAACACCAACAACAACAACAACAACAACAATAACAACGACAACAACAATAACAACAACAACAACACACAACAATAATAACAACAACGACAACAACAATAATAACAACAACAACAACAATAACAACAACAACAACGACAACAACAATAACAAATAACAACGACAACAACAATAACAACAACCAACACCAACAATAACAACAACAACAACAACAACAACAACAACGACAACGACAACAACAACAACAACAACACCAACAACAACAACAACAACGACAACGACAACAACAATAACAACAACAACAACGACAACAACAATAACAACAACAACAACACCAACAATAACAACAACAACGACAACAACAATAACAACAACAACAACGATAACAACAATAACAACAACAACAACACCAACAACAACACCAACAACAAACAACAACAACGACAACAACAACACAACAACAACAACAACAACAACAACAACAACAACAACAACAACAACAACAACAACAATAACAACAACAACAACGACAACAACAATAACAATAACAACAACACCAACAATAACAACAACAACGACAAATAACAATAACAACAACAACAACGACAACAACAATAACAACAACAACACCAACAACAACAACACCAACAAACAACAACACCAACAACAATAAACAACAACAACAACAACACCAACAACAACAACAACAACAACAACAACAACAACAATAATAACAACAACAACGACAACAACAATAATAACAACAACAACACCAACAACAACAACAACAATAACAACAACAACGACAACAACAATAACAACAACAACGACAACAACAATAACAACAACAACGACAACAACAATAACAACAACAATAATAATGACAACAACAACAACAATAATAATAACACCAACAACAATAACAATAACAACAACAATAATAATACAGTCAAATAACAGATACTGTGAAACCTCTGTTTAACGAACTACGTCATTATGAGAAGAGAGAAAAATTCCGTTATATTGAGAGTCCGTTAGATAAGAAACCTCCATCTAATGAACTATATAAGAGATGAAAGTCCGTTATATCCAGGGGGTTCATTAGATGTGAAACCCTCCATCTAGCGGATTATATGGAGAGAGAGAGAGACAGAGACAGACAGACAGACAGACAGAGAGGAGACACGGGCAGACAGAGAGACAGAGACAGAGAGAGATAAACAGATAGACAGGAAAAAAAGACAAATAGACAGACAAATGATGAGAGAGAGCGAGAGAAGAGAGATAAAAAGAGAAGAGAGATAAAGAGAGACAAGAGAGAGAGAGATAGAAAAAACGCACTAGCCGAAACCTCAGTCAAAAATTATTTCAGAAAGCGGATTTTTTTCTCCTCTGCATTTCCATCGTAATAGCTTTAGGAAGACGAGAGTGGCATTTCACACAGCTATCCACATAACTGACCTCCACTGTGTACCTCCTACTGAGTGGAGGTTGTGGCTGTGGAGGTTAAAATTGAGTGTTGTAGGTGGAGGTACAGGTGGATGATGAGATTGATGATGGAGGTAAGAGTGGGGATTTGAGGGTTAGGTTAGGTTAGGTTTTAAATAATGGAGTATCTAGTGTTTCATTAAATGGCTTAAGGTATATTGTTCCACACTCTCAAACTATTCAATAATCCTAAACTAGAAATTCCCATCCTTAATCAGGTAGCTAATAGATTTCAAAACAAATATCTTACAACAATATTTACTATCATTATCATTATTTACTATTATATTATACTCAAGGCACCTCATTAATAATTCATAAAGGAAATTAGATATTTTTCGTTAATCGAGTGTTTTAAGATTACGCTACAGTGCTGAGATATTCCAACTCTCTCGCTCGTCAGATCGTTTCAAGAGCGGAATCCCAGACCGAGAGATGCTGTCTGAATGGTAGACGATGAAGTTCAAGGCCTGAGGGAGGGAGGGGGTGGTGGCGGTGGCATAAGGTTACTGTTTAATGAGACTCAGTGTTATTATTCTTTATTGATGTGCTGGTGTCAAATGTGGGGGAGCAACACACACACACACACACACACACACACACAAAGTATCCCTATGAGAGAGATTTTTGACGGAGAAAAACACCAAATTAGGTTGTTTTTTCCCAGAAGATGTTACCCACAGATATTGTTATCAGAGAGTTTTCACATAAAAAAAAACACCATTTATCTTATTTTCAACTTTCGAAGCCGTATTAGATTTTGTTTTTCACCCAGAGACAAATAATCCACAGAGACCCTTAGGTACAGAAGCTTCCCATTTATCAAGTTTTTACCCACAAACACACTGCAGGTTGTTGATGTAATTGAGAGGGCTATACCCCCCACGTCCCCCTTCCCCTATTAAAAATACTCCACTAAATCCTTGACATCCTCAACAGATGGGTACACGGTGACGGACGTAGTGATGTACTGGAAGGACGTCCCTGTAGTAGGCGTGGAGGAGGCTGAGTTACCCCAGTTCACCATTATGGGTTACGAGGCCAACGACCGCACCGAAGAGCTGGCCACGGGGGTCTACCGTCGCCTCTCCATCAGTTTCAACCTCCAGCGTAACATTGGCTACTTCGTGTTCCAGACGTACTTACCCAGCATCTTGATTGTGATGCTGTCTTGGGTGTCTTTCTGGATCAACCACGAAGCTACGTCCGCCCGTGTGGCTCTGGGTGGGTGTATAATATATATTTAATCTCTCTCTCTCTCTCTCTCTCTCTCTCTCTCTCTCTGGGCGCTGCATTAAGTTTTCTGTCTCTCTCCATCTCTCTTTTTTTTGGGGGGGTGGGAGGTCTCAATTATCTTCATTCTAATGCGATGTTCCCGAGACAAATTTATTTTCCAATTTATTTATCGCTGAATCCTTCAAAAAGTTGACTCTCTTATGATGACTGTAAGTCCCTGGTACCTCCTTGTGTGTTGTCCTGGATAGATGAAGGATAGAGCAATAAATAGATGAAAAGAAAGAAAGAAAGAAAGAAAGAAAGAAAGAAAGAAAGAAAGAAAGAAGTATTAAATCGAAAATATAAAAAAAAAATTAAAATGTGAAAACCATGACCAAAAAAAAGACTAATTTCTTTTTAATATCAAAATACCAGAGACATATGAATACTCCCTCGTAATCTTTCCTTTAGGCAGACATGTGAAAAAAAAAAAATATTCGACCATAAATGAGACCAGAGCAGAAGCAGGGTGGAATCCGAACATAGACCACGAAGACATTTTTACTTTTGTGGGTTTCATTTTTTTTTTTTTAATTTGGGAGATAATTTGTGTGGATTTTATTTATTTATTTTTAATTTTTATTTTATTTTTTTCCTTTTATTTGTGTTTATCTGTTTTGGTTTTTTGGGGATTAAAGACTACATTTATGTTCGCAGACATCACCACTACTCACCACTACCATCACCAACCCCACCACAATGACCATCACTCACCACCACTCACCCACATCACCACCACCACCACCACTCACCACCATATCCATGTTCGCAGGCATCACCACCGTGCTCACCATGACCACCATCAGTACTGGAGTGAGGTCGTCATTGCCAAGGATCTCTTACGTTAAGGCTATCGACATCTACCTCGTTATGTGCTTCGTGTTCGTGTTCGCTGCGCTGCTGGAGTACGCGGCCGTCAACTACACCTACTGGGGACAACGTGCTAAGAAGAAGGCCAAGAAGATGAAGGAAAGCAATGGTCAACAAAACAAGCAGTCGCCATCCATTAAGGCAGATGGCATCGCGGCGAACGAGGAAATTATCGAGTTACAGGATATCCGCATGTCACCTATCCCGTCAATTAGGTGAGAAAAGGTGTAGCTACTGGGACACAGGTAAAATAATTAACCCTTTGATGACGATGGTTTAACCCTTTCACGAAGATGTGTTTTAACCCCTTGAGGATTATGATTATTTTTTTTTTGTTTTTGTTTTTTTTACAGGTGAAGGAATCATAATAAAGGAGTGACTACAGTACAGAAACTATCACTAGAGGAATGAGTCAGTTTAATATCCATGTACTGAGAGTCAGATACTGTACACTGATTAACTACAGGTTTTAATGTTCTTACGATGTACGAAAGGCAACTCCCTGTACACACGACCAACAACTGAGACATCTTGACAATATTACATTATCATTCTGCTTTATCATTCTACGTTATCATTCTACGCTATCATTCTACGTTATCATTCTACGCTATCATTCTACGTTATCATTCTACGTTATCATTCTACGTTATCATTCTACGCTATCATTCTACGTTATCACTCTACGTTATCATTCTACGTTATCATTCTACGTTATCATTCTACTTTATTATTCTATGTTATCATTCTACGTTATCATTCTACGTTATCATTCTATGCTATCATTCTATTCTCAGATTTAGGATGATTCACGGTAAATCTGAGAAAGAGTTGAAGAATTAGTGGAAGTTAACTTTTTTTACTATTTGGATATTTATTTAAGTCATTCTTCACCCAGCCGAGTGTTGTGACGTGTAACAGCTATCAGCCGACCTTGGGAGTCTACTAACCTTTGTAAAATCTTAAATATTTCACTCCCTCCTGCACTAAAGGCCTTTTTACTCTACGCTAATGTACTCCCACCCATGCATAGTGAAGTTATAGTACTTATATGTCACTTCTTTAATTCTACTGCAAGAGGAAGAATATTTTTTTTTTCCTCCAGATTTCGTTATTTAATATTTAATAAGGTTAGCTGACGCATTTAATTTGTTTTGAAGTTGGTTTAATATTTTATAATCAGAGTTTTATGCTATTTAAATAAAAACTTTTTGCTCGATTTGCGTAATTTAGTTCACTTAACCTAACCTAACCAACAGCTAAGTGGAGAAAGTAGATTTTATGCAAAGTTTTTACACTGTTGGTCTAGATGTTTTTATACTTTAAGGTAAGAGAGGAAAGTACTGCTTACCTCTGAGTGTTACTGTAGTTTAGACATTATTAAAAGAGTTTTATGTTTGGTTTATGTATGTTTTGCTTTGTGTGTGTGTTTGGGGGGGGAGGTTAAGTTACCTGAGATGTTCTATTTTGGGAATCTAGATAGTAATTCGGTCCATTGTAGATGTTATTTTAAGGACGTGTATAAATAACCTAACCTAACCTAACCTAACATAACCTAACCTAACCTAACCTAACCTAACCTAACCTAACCTAACCTAACCTAACCTAACCTAACCTAACCTAACCTAACCTAACCTAACCTAACTTAACCTAACCTAACCTAACTTAACTTAATCCATCATAACATTACATCCTACTGATCAGAGTCTGAATTTTTAGTAAAGAGAGAGATCACAGTAGCCAGCCCCTCGTCTCTATGACTGGTAAGTGTGAACCTGATAACTCTCTGACCATAACTAGGAGTGCCAAAGAGTGTCAACTTACCCTAAGAGTGCCAATGTCTCCTCAGAGTACCAAACTTATCGTCATCGCTTTAGGAATTAACATCACGAAAGAACTACATAATTATCCATATATCAGAAAGCTATTGTGTTCGTTAATTACTCTTACATATTTAGTTATCTTTATTTACTTTATCGGGGTAGAAATGAGAATAAGCAACGACTGATAATGGGGAAGAGGAATACACAGTGACCAAACTTACAGTACCTTGGGATTAACGAGATACAGATGAAGAAAAAAAGTTTGTGTATATATTTCTAGAGTCACACAAATTCTCTCAAAGGAACAGGTTTGTGCTGTATGTGAAGGAGAGATTTCACTTGGATTTTATGCCTCAGTTGGTGAATTTATGAGTTGATTTATTGTCTTTTAAGTTATTTCCTCACAATATTTTAAGAGCAGCTGTTGGGAAGATGAGAATTGTAGTGCGTGAAAGATCTTCCGAGAAAAACGACTAAATTCTTCTTTTAGGGGTAAATTTATCTGACAGTGGAGAGGGTGTTTTGCCTATGTCTGTGGCTAAAAGTAAACAGTAAGCTGCTACATCGCGCCTGGTTATTCAGGATTTCATAGACACTGATGCATTTATAAACCATCTTTTGTTCTTCCTGTGAATGTGTTTTAGATATAAATACCAGGTGGTAGCTTCTTTGATGAAGGTCCTCCCAGTGTCAATAAATCCTTAACTTCAGTAGTGTTTTATGTTCATGTTATGCACCACCGAGAAACATGTTAGCTCACTATAATGTTCACTTGGTAAATAAAAAAAAATAGGTACTGACTTCCTTTCGTAGTACATATGTTTTTTTTTAATGATTTTCCTTATGTTATTTATGTAAACTTTTCTCAGGATTATGAAGAGATGTTAGTATAGTTTGGTTAATTAGTCTTAAACCTACACATTATTGCTTCATACGCAGGTAATTTTTCATTTCCTGGTTTTGGTACATCCTTAGTTCGGTCATAAACGACAACGGCGATGAACAAAAATCAGTTACATTTTTTTTTTGCAGGCAACGACACAACTCCAAGTTCTTCTCGAGTGAAGGATCCCTACAAGATCTCAAGTTCCCACCGTCTTTCCGCATCAACAGGAACTACTCCTTCCCCACCCGCTCCAGTATCCACGCTCCCCGGGCCCCCAACAGGAAGCGCGTCATCTCCACCCTCAAAAAGGGGGCCTCGGCCATCAAGGGCGCCATCCCCACCATCAAAGATGTTAACATTATCGACAAGTATTCCAGATTGATCTTTCCACTCTCCTTCGTCTTCTTCAACACAGTGTACTGGTGCTTCTATGTGCTCTAGAGTCCACGCGGGGTGTGGTGGCCAATGGGGAACGCTGATGCTTGGTGGTTGTGTATGCTTGGGTACGCCTCACCCTTTTTAACCTGTGTCACATTTTATGCCGGCGACTGGAGACTTGCCATCGTTACCCCTGCTGGTGAAGCTGCCACTCGGAGACCTCCCTTCCCCCACCCCCTTACTTTACTCCAGCGTAATACGGCGAGAACAGTTGGGAACCATCCCTCTCCAGTGTAAGTTTCATTGCCTTCTGGCCTGAACTCATTTTTGCCAGGAACAATTGTGATATGACTGATGGATGCCAAGAAAGGGGCATTTCAGAGATTCTCAGTGCTTGATACCTTCATAACGAGGATTCGCCAGGTGGTGTCAGTAGTAATCGTGTGGGGACTCGGAAAACGATGACTTCTCAGTTGTATGGTGTCACGTTCTTTGCGTCATGAAGACACATAAGAGCTCAAAAACTACTCTACTTCTGATCTTGCCGATAATAAAGACAGGTGAGCAAGGTGTACTTCCCTGCAAAAGGTATCTTCACGGAGGGATCCATTGTCTCGTTAGATTTGTCAAAAATCCTTCGTCCGTTGAACTTTATTGTCTCACACAAAATCGTAAAGATACTTTTTAGAGCGAGTGTTTATATTACCGCACATTTCTTGCACATAAAACACTCGTATGTTAAGTTATTATACCAAGTTATCTCTTTCAGGAACACCTTGTCATCAGGTCAAGATTAAGACGCCTCACTACCCACGACCACTGCTTGACACCGACCCTGTACCAGTGTAAGATTTTAACCCAATGTGACTACAATCATCAGCTGCCCAGAACTCGCTGTACATGACAAGCTTTGGATACCTTTTTTGTTGAATATTCTCGTGACAATAACTCATGACTCTCAGCTGTAGGGAAGTGAAAAATGAGGTAATAAGATTTTTTTTGCTTTTTATCGCGTGTGTTGTGGGGTATTTCAAGCAAAGTTTTTGTTTACATCAAAATCTCGTATGGCTGGACTGGGAGCGTCTCATTGGTTGATAGGTTTAATGACGTAACAATATAAGGACATTGGAGTTACCATGTTTTCATTGTTTGTAGCTCGTGCCTGTGACTCTGTCCCACTACAACATTAGACAACTTTGTACAGTCTCGTGGGACGCCAAGCTAATGGAAGTGACACTGTGAATTCAAGACCATCATCTGTCGTACATTTTTATAAGAAATTAGTGAAGACATCGACAATATCACTTAGACTTTATCAGTAGTGGGCATAAAATACGCTTGAAATGAATTGTTTGATATACAAATTAAATTAAATGAGTTAGGTGACGTTTTCTTCTCTGTTGACATGAAGCTCAGACGTCACCATTTCCTCCCACTTATTGGTAAACTAAACCGATATTTATAGCATTGTGAGTATTTGTATAATATTGTCAATATTTTATAGCCTGATATACATATATATATACTGTATATATATATATATATATATATATATATATATATATATATATATATATATATATATATATATATATATATATATATATACATAGTTGTTCTTCGTTTTGGTACTTTCTGAAGCCCCTGGGAGCGGTATGGTGAGGGCGCTCCTCGACCACAGGCAGACTTTTACTCTCCACAACTCTGGGATACTTACACCCAGTAAAAGTCCTCTTGGTTTAGGCTAGTCATACCTCGATTCAACTTCCCACAAGAGCTACCATGTTGGAAGTGTACCACGAACGGGACTGCCAACCCAATGATATGGTTAAGACCAAAAACTTCCAGACTTGACGTATCTAGCCAAACTTACTCTAACCAACCTCCCAAAGGCAGCTCTCGTTAGGTTTGGTTTGGTGTTATCGTGTCGTCTGCTTTCAAAACAAAAAATAATAATTACATAAATGGCTTAGGCCTTAAGGGTCCTGTTGGTGGTAATTTCTCAACAATATCCACATTGCCAACTCCACATCCCGTGTTCTTCTGCCAAGGACTTCCAGAGAGTCTTATATATCGGGCAGACGTTTAACCCAAGATAGTATTATTAGCTACATTTAGGTCATATAAATTACTGCCGTAGGATTTCCTCCCGACAAGCGTAGTAAACCTTAGCAATGGAATATAAATGCTGTTTCATATGATACTCATTCAGCCATACACATTTAAGCTGCTTAATTAGGCTTCCCCCGTAGACACTGTGTTATTTATATATTAATGAATATAATATATATGTTCAGCAGAGCATCGCTTCTCCGACCAAAGTCCCAGGCAGTACTAGTAACAACAGCCGACGTCAACATGATATATATTTGGGATTTTCAACCCTGTAACCTCTTTATACGTGGATCATGTGAGACCTGTAGCTGTGCTTAACATGTGGCATCTGCTGCTATAGTGTAATGGATGATCTATATTATGTAACTTGCTGAGGAGTGGTTATACGTACGTGTGTGTGTGTATGTGTGTGTGGATGTGTGTGTGTGTGTGTGTGTGTGTGTGTGTGTGTGTGTGTATGTGATTTATATCCTTCACGATCTTCATCCTTTATCTTCTTGTTATTCTTATTTTTTTTTCATTAATATTTTTCTTTCTCAGATTTGTATCATAACTCCTGGAAAAAAAAACAATAATATTTTAGGATTATTTCAATTACCTCCCACACACCCCCACCTCTCATCCTCCACACCCCCCACCCCTCCAAAAAAATCGATTATCCAGAGTCTTTCATTTTAACATTTGAATGAATATATTTGGCAGGATTTTATATGAATACTTAAATAGTCAATCATTGGCGAATGTGATAAAATTTCATCCCTTTAACCTTAAGAGTTTATGAACAATTATGACCCAATTGGTTTGTGTCAGTAGTATACTATCAGTAAAGGTTTAACTCTACCAAATTTATAAAATGTTCTGGTCCCCTTCCGCCCAATATGTTTTTTTTTATTCTTTACGTGTATTAAACTGTTATTTCCACACACTATGGTCCTTCAGTGAATTTAACTCCCCAAGGCTCAAGAAACACATCAAACACGAGAGATTGAGAATATTATAGAACGTCCTCAGACCTGTTATACTTCCTTTGCACTCGTTTGTGACTTTTGCACTGTTATTGACTAGACATGCTCAAGCAGTCTTAAATAAAAAGGGTGAAGAGAGAATTGAGTTACATGTAAATATAAAGATAAATTTCCATTTTTTTTTTTTTTTTTATGCAAGAGGTGTTGATAATGGGTAATGATTACGAGTAGAATCAATAGTGAATAAAATTAATAAATTAATCTCGGTAACAGTGGAATAAATTATAATAAAAAATAACTATACTAGTGGTTTTGAGGCACTCCAAGCCAGTTGATAAGCGATGTAAGTCGCCGGAGCGTCTAATGCTTCCCACGCTGTCAGGTAATGAGTCCAAGCGCCATAGATAAGATTATTATCAGGAAAACAAACATTGATTCAGTATAAAAAAAAAACATTTTAAGCTTTGTGGTGAACAGAAGAATGTTGTGAGTGATGCCAACAAGAAGCTATTGATACGCATCACAGGACTGAACGCCTTGTAAGTACTGCTCAAATGTATATTTTATAGAGGATCCACTTCGACACGCTATTCATCCAACCCCCCTTTATGACTGTCAGCGCTCTTCAACACATTACAGAGTTGTTGTACTGTACCTGCCTGTCAATCTGTCTGTATGACTCTTACTTAATTCAAACCAATAAGGCTGAACAGTGTTGGTAGTAATTGTGACTATCTAATTATAACATGTGAACTAAATGTGTCTGCCTCAGTCTTGAAGAAACATGGCAATATACACAGACTTGTCAATACGCTTATATGGGCAACAAGACAGCCTAACTATTGATTATAGACGAATGTGGTTCTATCATGAAAAATGTGCACTAATTATACGCCAACATCATCCTATTTCACGATATTTAGATCCAAAATCGGTTTTATTATTCCTAAAAGTCTTATTTTAGGTTTTGTATTTAATCATCAGACTTTCTTTGTTATCCAAGCTCAAACTGGTGTACCGAAGATTCAGGGTCCAGGTTCACAAAGGTTCGAGCAATGAAGGTTTTAGAATGCGCGTAACTAATAAACTTAAACACAGAAAACAAAATTAAGGTAAAGAATATTTCCAAAGATTCTTTATATTAATTTTGTAACCTAACTAATACCATGTAAACGTATCTAGTTAAATTTAAAGTTTCAGTATAGACGCATTTTTTAATCATCAGTTATGTAGGAAAATTCATTCATACGAACTTTTGTGAGTATGGATCAAGATGTCAGCTACACTAGTCAGACGTAAAAGCTCAAGAATGGAAACTATGCTTGTCTCTGGTGTGACCACTCGTTCTTCTCTGTTGTACACTTTAGCACAGGGGAACATAAAACTCTCCTTCGGGTTCTCTTAACTTATCCTCAAACCTCTCAACAAATCTGCCCTTTCACTTCTTGCTGAGTGAAGATGTTATGTTAGTGAATTTTTTGGATGGGGCTTCAGCAACTAAGGCTCTGTACTGTAAGCGTATCGCGCCCTGCTGAGCAAGGAAGGGCGACATCACACCTGCTGGGTTAAACCAAGTCAGCAGAACGTGACAAAAAAGAACAAATCCAAACATTGTCGAGAGGTGTGGGAGTCTTTTACAGTATTGTAAATTGGTAAATAACCATAATAGAATAGATTAGTGAATCACTTTTTCTGGTGTAATATTTGTTATGTTGCAGGAACACACACACACACTGGTTGTCCCTTGTCATTTAACTCACATCGCTTGACTCGAAAGTTACATGGTTAACCTCTTTTATTACTTAGACAATTCAACCTCACTTTATCTCTGTTTTTCTTTTGTGTGTTTTTGTTTTTGTTTTTTGTATTTCCCATCATCACTTTTCATGATTTAATACATTTCTTTTCTTCTCTACGTCATCTTCAATACTCCAACCTGGTTTAACCATCATTGTCAAAAGTGGTAACCCTTGTATTTCATCATTTCGGATTTTAGCATTATGTAGGCCAGTATAAACTTTGTGATGTAAATAAAATGTCGAAAGGTTGATGACAACAAAACTTATAATTTTCTATTGTTATTTTGTGTTTTATTTATCCTTATCATGTAATGAGAATGAACGAAATAATAATAATAGTCTGTATGGATTAACAACTAACTACCTAATGAGAGTTACAAAAAATTACCCTGAATATATTGAAATTCGCATAAAATACAGCAAGAAATTATCCTGCAAACTAAAAATATTGTTATTTAGCCGCACGCACAGAACTCACACTTTAAACCTACCTCATCAAGCACTCATGACTCAAGACCTCAAAAACAAACAAAAATTTTGATAATTGTAAAGCCTTCTACAGATGACTTGATGTTAAACCTAAAAAAAACATTACGGGAAATATTAACAAATACAGACCCATGTTGTTGTTGTTGTTGTTGTTGTCATCAAGCATAATCAGTAGTATTGTTGGATAACATGAAGATTAGTCACCCCAGCTTATTTCATCGTATATATAAGTATTTCAACGCTACCTGGAGGGAGTAGGTTAGGTAAGGTTATCGTTAGGGTGTTTAATCACCAGGTGAAATAAGCTAGGGTGCTTAATCTTCACGTAATCTGGGTTGTCTATAATGGGAATACCTCTTGAAAGCTCTCCATATGCTTTAATAATCAACAGAAAATCTCTCACACAGGAAACATCGGTATAGGAATAAAAAATGACCTTGGAATAATAAAACATGAATTCATACGGTTGCGTTTTGGAGAGTTTGAATATTTAGAAACAAAAAGTGCATTAGTAATTTTCCTTAGTCCTTGTAAGGGTAACATCTGGGGATAAAAAACAACTTAGGACAGTTAACCACACAAGCAAACCTAACGTAAGAAAGTGATCGTTTAGGTTATGCGGGCTTGTGTCGTCTGCTGATATAAATAAACAAGTCATAAATCATTTAGCTTCTACTTAACAACGACCTTCTACGAGAACATTACTGACCTGTTAAGACCCCAATTGATTGTAGTTTATATAAACCGAGTCTTCAAAGAAAGTTAAAGGCGTTTTATAATCAGTTAGGTTTTAGTTTTATGGTACACAAGAATAGTTTTATAAGTTATTCCATTACTTTTAATTTATAGTTATTCATTCATTTAGTCTGTTTCCATAAACTGATTATTTATTTACTTTTATATGTATCTATTTCAGTATACAAAGTAGTATGGTTAGTCATTCATCTATTCATACGGATAACACACATTCACCTCCCACCCCATGTCTCAATTGTTGATGTTGCAGCGTGTAACAATAATCATTTCAGTATTGCCAACTAGAGAGCTTTAGTATTAACACGTCTCTTAACTCACATTGAATAACAATATCCCTCGGTTGATGACCCCTTGTTATGCAGAGGTCACAGTAAAAAAAGGGCTTTTGGTAGATACAGAATAAAGAAGAAATTTAACATCGACTATTTACCTGTAGCTATCAAAATAAATTAATTAATGTCACATCAATTGATACAATGTACTGTCCATCAGCACTAAACGTCTAGACCAACGTTATGATATCCCATGACAAAAAGACGTAAGCTATCTACATTTTTCATTAAGAGTGAAATTACCTGTGATGTAGGATTTCTAATTATTAAAAAAAATATATATATATGAACTGGTAACTGCAACTGGCAACTGGCCACGGGGAAGCCCTTACTACTCAGAGTCTGAGTATTCAGTTCAGTTGTCAGTCGACTGGCTGTAGTCTGGGAGATCGATAACTTAGTTGTGCACTATTAAGATACCATAACACAGCTCTTGTGTGTAAGAGCGTCATCAAGCAACAGAGTTACTTCACATCACGCAACAAGGTAAGCAGTATGTTATATGCTTGTGTGGGTTTCTTTCATAATATTACGTTTGTTTGGAAACATTGATTGGAGCGTTACGTCACAGTGTAACGGAGTCATTTAGGGCCAACTGTTATAATGTGTGCGTCAGCGTTTCCGTTTATATTGTGTGTGTAAAACTAGGCGGGGGCACTGTACTTATTAAATGTTTGTGTGTGAGTGTGTGTGTACTTTTTCATTCTATATCTACATGGACTTGAGTATGATTAGCATGAGTATATGTGTATATTTTGTCGACACACATAAGAACATAAGAATGTAGGAAACTTCAGCGGGCCTATTGGTCCATACTGGGCAGACCCGTTTACACCCAACCCCTATCGCTCATATATCCGTCCAACCTATATTTGAAGCTACCCAGCGTCTTCGAGTTAATGATGGTGTTTAGTAACTTGTTCCACTCATCCACTACTCTATTTCCAAACCAATGTTTACCTTTCTCACGCCTAAATCTAAATTTGTCTCATTTAAAACCACTGTTAAGTAAGCTAACACAACCTCGTGCTAACACAACTCCACTTGTACTGTTCATCTCCTTGGTAACAGGACTGCCTTAATATAATCTCTAGGGACTTGAGTACATTTATACGATTTCATACTTAAGTTATGGTTTGTTTAGGTTAGTTTAGGTCAGTTAAGGTTTGTTTAGGTTAGTTTAGGTAAGTTAAGGTTTGTTTAGGTTAATTTGGGTGAGTTAAGGTTTGTTTAGGTTAGTTTAGGTAAGTTAAGGTTTGTTTAGGTTAGTTTAGGTAAGTTAAGGTTTGTTTAGGTTAGTTTAGGTAAGTTAAGGTTTGTTTAGGTTAATTTGGGTGAGTTAAGGTTTGTTTAGGTTAGTTTAGGTAAGTTAAGGTTTGTTTAGGTTAGTTTAGGTAAGTTAAGGTTTGTTTAGGTTAGTTTAGGTAAGTTAAGGTTTGTTTAGGTTAGTTTAGGTAAGTTAAGGTTTGTTTAGGTTAGTTTAGGTAAGTTAAGGTTTGTTTAGGTTAGTTTAGGTAAGTTAAGGTTTGTTTAGGTTAGTTTAGGTAAGTTAAGGTTTGTTTAGGTTAGTTTAGGTAAGTTAAGGTTTGTTTAGGTTAGTTTAGGTAAGTTAAGGTTTGTTTAGGTTAGTTTAGGTAAGTTAAGGTTTGTTTAGGTTAGTTTAGGTAAGTTAAGGTTTATTTAGGTTAATTTGGGTAAGTTAAGGTTTGTTTAGATAAATAAAGGTTAGTTTAGGTAAGGTTTTTTTCATATATTTTTTATTCTTGTATTAGTTTAAGCTACGTCCTGATTTCCCATCCACTCAAAATCACCATATTATTATTTCCCTTATATTTTCCTTCAACCAAATATCAAACATGCTATAGATACTCGAAAATCATCAATGCCCATTACGAAAACGAGTCTGTTGAGGGAACTTAGGTTGAGAAAAATGTCAGTGTTGAGGAAGATCCGTCCATCACCTAAATCAGTTCTGGCAGCTTGAGGAAAGATTAACCACGCGGGTGAGGGTACAGCAACAACAACAACAGCTTCGAGTAATTAGGGGAACAATTTGGGGAATTCTAGAAAACAGTAGTGATTAATAAATAAATAAATAAATAAAAATTATGCCTTTATTCTTTGACGCTAAATTATTCAAAGTTGTTATATAAAGCGTTCGTGGATTTATTAAAGATTACTGAAAGATTAAAGAATGAAAAAAACCTGGAGTGGACTAGATTTGAGGCCCTGGTGTGGAAGGGGAAAGTACAATAACAGACCACAGCTTCAAGGCAATCAGTGAATGTGAACGAGAAATGGGAAAAATTGTATTTGTGTCTGCCTGTCTGTCTGTCTGCTTTTTTTTCCGGCCACCCTGTACTAGGTGGGAAAATATTTACAATAATAAGGAAACAAATGATTTTTAAACAATTATCCCACAATTTAGTCCTCATTCAACAACTATAGTATTATAATAGTCAGTTACTAAAGGTACTTGGTTACTGTACCTTGATATCACGTCTGTCGATCATTGCTCTGTCGATCATTGCTAAAGGAAAATATTATCAATATACTCAAATAGTCACACCTTCTGTAGAACTCCCACCTAATGAGTGTTTTTTTTTTTTTTGTCTTCACATAATCTCAAAACAGTTTAAATAATCCACAAATATCTTCAGTTTTCATTACACGTTGATTGGTGTCCAGGTGTGTTTAAGCATCAGGTGACATGACTGCCGGGGGGTTCCTCTTATTCTTCATGTGATTCTATGGTGAAAAATCTAGTACGGGCGACATAATAGTTTCTAGTGCTTCAAAAACTAATTTCATCCATTGAGGAATATTGAATTTTCGAGTGTCAAAAGTATTAGAAAATCGTGTTTATTTCACCTGATGAATAGACACCCTAGTGCTATATAGGGTAGGTTAGGTTAGGTTTAGATGTGGTTAGATTTGGTTAGTTTAAATTAGATATGGTTAGATTAGGTTAACATTTGAGTGGTTAATCATTAGATGAAATAAACTAGAGTTCCTAATCTTCATGTGAACCCAAATTTCTTATCAACTAAAAACGTTTAGATACCAAATACAGTTGTTGCATAGTCTGTGTGAGTCAGTTATTGCATAGTCTGTGTGAGTCAGTTATTGCATAGTCTGTGTGAGTCAGTTATTGCATAGTCTGTGTGAGTCAGTTATTGCATAGTCTGTGTGAGTCAGTTATTGCATAGTCTGTGTGAGTCAGTTGTTGCATAGTATGTGTGAGTCAGTTGTTGCATAGTCTGTGTGAGTCAGTTGTTGCATAGTCTGTGTGAGTCAGTTGTTGCATAGTCTGTGTGAGTCATAACCAAAAGAAACGTTCTAAATGTGTGTGTCAGTGGCATTGTTGATCGATGTACACTTATGTCCTACAATCCCTCTAACCATTTTTATTGGAAACTCTCTCTCTTTTTTTTTGTGGCCAAGACGAGGATGTAAAGGCTCCACTTATTTCCCACTGTCTCTCCATGCCACTTTCATTATGGCGGAGTCATTTGTTTAATATATTTTATTTTGTCTTCCTTTTTATATGTTTATTTAGTCCTCTCGTGGGGGGAGATACGGAAACCTTAAGAAAGAGAGGAATTAACAGGAGAGAGATGGATGAAAAGATTTAAAAGGCGACAGGATGGGAGGGAATCAACAATAGACTCTCTCTCTCTCTCTCTCTCTCTCTCCACACACACTTCCATCATTGCAGCATTAACATCACAAATACGTAAAATAAAATAAAAATCATTAATAAAGCGAGTTAGGCAGAAGACAATCAACATAAACAAACATGAATAAACCAGCATTTTATTTTCCCTATTTTACCCAACCATAAAAAGTTGAGGGTATTGTTTTTTTTTTATTTTATTAGGACTTTGTTGTAATAAAATATAAAAACAATAACCTCAGCTTTTTTATGGTTGGGTAAAATAGGGAAAATAAAATGCTGGTTTATCCATGTTTTGAGGTACATTTACCTCCTACAACTTTCATCGTCAGTTCCTTCCTAGAGTCAACGAGAACTCTGCGCCGTTAGTCAATACACGTGTGCGTTTTGGAGAAGCAAGGACGTGTCTGTGTATGTCTGTACGTCAGGTGTTGTGTGATAAGTTTCCACACAGGTAAGAATGAATCATCCATAACCCGGTTCTCCTCTTTCATTGGACAAAAAAACGTTATATAATACCTCCGGGTTGTGTAGGTGATATATCTGCTTAGGTTATAGGTATAGGTTGAGTTAGGTGAAGTAAGAGGCAGGTAAGGTTAGAGATAGTATTAAACTGAACAACTTAAATACAAAACATCACGAAACCTCATAGTGTTTTGTCCACAAGTGACTGAGTTGATAACGTCACTCTTGATGGCATCGTATCGTGGCCGGGAGAATGTGTTTTTGCTTAAGATCATGTCTGGATATTAATACATGATTTCCTGTCACTTAATTAGCTTAATATAACTAAAATATTTTAAACATTATTACATTTATCAAAAAGAATTGTTAGGTAAGAATGTCGTCTTCTAACTGATTTTCTGATTGGCGTACAGGAAGTCCTTTCCCGATTGGTTAGACAGTGATGACGTCATTAACTGAACACCTGAAAATGATCACTTGGATTTGGCTTAGATATGTGTATACTGGATTAGGTTAGGTTAAGGGAAGCTATTGTTTGGTTAAAGGTACCATATCCGGGTATGAAAATGAGTCACTTCTGCTTCATTCTTTTGTTTTTAGAATTTCTGTACAAACAGTTGAGTAAATATCAAACTCTCTCTCTCTCTCTCTCTCTCTCTCTCTCTCTCTCTCTCTCTCTCTCTCAGAGGTTTACGTAACAACACTATAATCTCTGGTGTGACGCTCCAATTCCAAGAAGCAATTTAACTGATTTTGTACGTTGCCTTTACATCATCACACAAGCAGCACATGACTCCTTAGACCCCGAATTTATCATCTGCACTTAGGGTATAACCGTATAAGTAAAGCAAAACTCTCTTCATTGGGTTCAGAATGCTTATAGAGGAGTTACAGATGCTGGTAGAACACAATATTATCAAGAGGATCAGAAACCACATAGAGGAATCCCGGAACATAAGTAAAACAAAAGTCGACTTGGATCACAGCACTTATAAGAAAAACTTGGGATCCTGGTGAAGTGTAAATATTATTCGTCATACAAATTATATCCAATACAATAAATGACTTAACTTACTTGGGTCTTAGAGTCTATATACACTGTCAAAATTGTAGGGGATTAAAAGGGGTATTTTAGGCGAGAAGGGGGTATATTCACGGCAAAATACCCCCTTGAGATGTAAAATGCCCTTTCTGGGGGCATGTTAGGGTATATAGCTGTCGATAATACCCATTTATGTTGCAGTTCTTATATTATCGCCTGAGGGTATTTTTTTTTAATATTTCTGTCTCAAGGTATCGTCGATTTGATCTTTGTGAAATGCTTGCAGTCTAATTTTCCTTTAAATGACCAAATGTCTTTAGTATTTTATATCACACATAGAATATCAATCGATTTTGTATGTTATGAGGAAATGACTTTGTATGGTAGTTGATGTCTGTCTGTGTGTGTGTGTGTGTGAGAGAGAGAAATAAGGTAAAGAAAGTTGATGAATGGAGAAGAGTGTGTGTGAAAATGAAAAAGATCAAAAAGAAAGAAAACCGATCAAAGGAAAGGTAACAAATGGATGCAGAAAGAAAGAGAGAGAGAAAAGAAAACAGACAAAGGGAAAGTAAAAATAAACGAGGATGACGAACAAAGAAAGAAAGAAAAAAGAAAGAGAGAGAGAGAGAGAGGGGGGGAGGGGGAATGAAAGACCCTCGTTACACACCAACACAGCTTCACCCACGGCTGACCACAGTAGGAAATTTCACACAGTCCCGGCAGGTAGGAGACGTATACCTTGGGGTGACCCTGTCAGTGGAGGTAAATCCCCCAGCTAGCTCATGCCCAGAAAATAACAAACTTCCTGTACTGACATAGTGATAGTAATCGTTGTATGGTTAGTCCTGTCATTGTTATTACTATTTTTGTAGTAGTAGTAGTCGCAAAATGACATGTTGCAGCAACTATTGCTGCAGGTTCCAGAAAATTTGACAAAAAAAGTAGCTATAGCGCAGGAGGTGGGCGCCTCGAACTGGTTAACTACGTTACCGATAAGGGCAAATGGTTTCAGCCTTAACAAACAAGAATTTACAGATGCCATTGCTCTAAGGTACGGGTGGCCAGTAGATGGTTTGCCCTCCCAATGCGTGTGTGGCTATTCCTATGATGGCGATCACCCCATGGTTTGCAAGAAGGGGGGCTTCATATGCATGAGGCATGACGAGGTAAGGGATCTCACAGCAAATATGTTGAAGGAAATCTGTCGGGACGTCATGGTAGAACCGACCCTCCTTCCACTGGATGGCGAGATCCTCCAACACAGGACTTCAAACACATCTAACGAAGCCCGTGTGGACGTCAGTGCTCGAGGATTCTGGACGCTGGGACAGCGAGCTTTCTTCGACATCAGGATTTTTGATCCCATGGCCGTTTGTCACCGTAACCTAGCTCTCGATGCTGCGCATAGGAGGAACGAGAACGACAAGAGAAGGGCATATGGGGAGAGAATTCAAAATGTTGATCAAGACAGCTTCACTCCTCTAGTGTTCACAACCTCTGGTGGGATGGGCCCAAGTGCAAGATGTTTCTACGCCAGACTTGCGGAGCTGATCTCCGAACAGAAGCAGCAGCCCAGAAGTTATGTCACAGCCTGGATGAGATGTCGACTGTCCTTCTCTCTCCTTCGGTCGGCTTTGCTCTGCCTCAGGGGAACGAGAGCTTCTGCCCCTACTCCGACAACCGCTGCAGATATTGACTATGAGGCTACAGTCACTGAATGCCGCATGGATCTGCGGCTCAACTAATTCATCACAGATAGGATAGCTGCTTATGTATTAGGATATTTAATATTAAGGTAAATAAATGGTGGCGAAGGTGTGGCTATTGGGGGAGGCTGGAGGCCACGTTTAAAAAAAAAAGTAGTAGTAGCAGCAGTAGTATAGTGGTAGTAGTAGTGGCAGGAATGTTGAATGTTGTTTTTTTCTGTTTTAGCAGAATTGGGTCAACTTTTTTATATCTAATTGTTCGCACATGTTTTTTCCGCAGACTGAACTCTTCATCGGATTTTTAACAGATTTTCTATAAATTTAGGTCCGATATCCTTAACAGATTTTCAACAAGCCCTTAGATTAGATTTTCTAACAGATTAGCATTAATTACTTCAAAAAATATTTATGGTGTTGATATAGTGTGACTTACAGTGACACTATATCTCGCAGGGTCAGGTCAGGTTAGGTTAGGTTATGATTAATGCTGGACTAGACTCCGCGGCTTCAGCTCTGTAATGCAGGTCACTGGGTTAAGTTTACATGTTATATGCCGCTTGATGATCTTCTGAAGGTTCCTCAGCTAATGAAAACATACTCGAATATAAAATAATGAATAAATGTTTTGGGTGACTTTATTATTGCATACGCTTATTATATTGATATACATAACTAATAATAATAATAAACTGTTTATTAATAGAGTAGCAGCCGGTGGCTGAAAATATACAAACTTACATTTGATTTAGACATAATAATAAGCGTTGAATACATTTACAGGGCTGTAAAGTACATAAATCAGGAGTTGTTTATTATTTTAACAATAGATGGTATGGTGCTATTCTTATATCTATCGGTGCGGGCTCTTATGGGCTGAATATTGTTGTAGTGGACTGCGCGAGGTGGGCGGGGGACTGCCGGTGACAGGAGGTGGCGATGACGAGGATGGTGCAGTAGTCCGCTGCCAAACCTTGCTAGTGCTAGGTGGTGGAGGTCACTGATGTGTGTGTGTGTGTGTGACTGAATAACACGCGGGTGTAGATGGCATATATAACAAGCGTCTGTGTATTTGTCACTCACTAGACTAGAGACAGTCAGCCATGCCTGCAGATTGCACGACAACTGGGAGAAAATTGTGAGTTAGTGTTATGATTCGTCAAGTCACGTAAGATTAAAATAATTTGAGGAATATCGAGAATTTACAGGAATTTTAAGATTTAGGGAACCTCCAGTAGTTCTCAGTGAATGCTTCTTGTTAAGTCCGCATCCTGAAGTTCTGGAAAGTTCTACAGCCATACATGTGAGGTTGGCTGTTGCGGCATTAGGAGTGTATTTATAATCATTAATTCATTCTTTACGGATAATTTTAAACATATTACTGATTTGTAATTATCCAACTTAAACGGCCATTAATAGTTCTTTTGGGGAATTAGTTTTGTGTAGTGGTGTTGTGGGTGGTGGGGAGTGGTGTTGTGGGGAGTGGTGTTGTGGGTGGTGGGGAGTGGTGTTGTGGGTGGTGGGTGGTGTGTGGGTGGTGGGGTGGTGGGGGTGGTGTTGTGGGTGGTGGGGGTGGGGTGGTGGTGGGTGGTGTGGGTGGTGGTGTTGTGGGTGGTGGGGGTGGGGGGTGGTGGGGTGGTGTGGTGGGGGAAGCCGTGGGTGGTGGGGAGTGGTGCCGTGGGTGGGGAGTGCTGCTGTGGTGGTGGGGAGTAAGGGTGGTGGTGGGTGGTGGGAGGTGGTGGCTGGGTGGTGGGAGTGGTGCTATGGGTGATGGGAGTGCTGCTGGGTGGTGGGGAGTGCTGTGGGTGGTGGGGGAGTGCTGCTGTGGGTGGTGTGGTGGCTGCCGTGGGTGGTGGAGTGCTGCCGTGGGTGGTGGGGGAGGTGGTGCCGTGGGTGGTGGTGGGCTGCTGTGGGTGGGTGGTGGTGGGTGGTGGGGTGGTGCCGTGGGTGGTGGGGAGTGGTGCCGTGGGTGGTGGGGAGTGGTGCCGTGGGTGGTGGGGGCTGCTGTGGGGTGGTGGGGAGTAGGGTGGTGCCGTGGGTGGTGGGGGAGTGGTGCCGTGGGTGGTGGGGAGTGGTGGCGTGGGTGGTGGGGTGGTGTGTGGGTGGTGGTGGTGGGTGGGTGGTGGGGAGGGTGTTGTGGGTGGTGGGGAGTGGGTGGTGGGGAGTGGGTGCCGTGGGTGGTGGGTGGGTGGTGTGGGTGGTGGGGGTGGTGGCGTGGGTGGTGGGAGTGGTGTTGTGGGTGGTGGGGGTGGTGGCGTGGGTGGTGGGGAGTGGTGTTGTGGGTGGTGTGGGGAGTGGTGGTGGGTGGTGGGGGGGTGCCGTGGGTGGTGGGGTGCTGTGGGTGGTGGGGAGTGGTGCCGTGGGTGGTGGGGAGTGGTGGCGTGGGTGGTGGGGTGGTGGGTGGTGGGTGGTGGAGTGGTGGGTGGTGGTGGGGGGTGGTGGTGCCGTGGGTGGTGGAGTGCTGCTGTGGTGGTGGGGAGTAGTGGCGTGGGTGGTGGGGAGTGGTGTGGGTGGTGGGAGTGCTGCTGTGGGTGGGGGAGTAGTGGTGGTGCCGTGGGTGGTGGGGAGTGGTGTTGGGTGGGGAGTAGTGGTGGTTGTGGGTGGTGGGGAGTGGTGGCGTGGGTGGTGGGGAGTGGTGCCGTGGGTGGTGGGGAGTGCTGCTGTAGGTGGTGGGGAGGCGGTAAGAAACACCCTGAGTCTGAAAAGTATAAACAGATGGTGGGAAGGTCATTAAACCACTACCATAATATATTCATGTTTTCGGTAACTCGACTAAAGTTTTCTACCACAGACGGCCGATAGACACCTTGACTCGCTTTTCTCACTCATTCTACTTGTTTCTCTTATTTAGCAGTAAACATCTATAAAATAAACTTCGCCAAACAATTATATTACGGTTTTAAATTGTATTAACTGTTTAGAAAGGTCATACACCTTATAAACGATGTGAAAGAAAACTGTTCTGGTTGTTTGTGGTGTGGAGGGGAGACTTGTCCTGCACGATCATACGGGCTAATTTTTACTGGTTGGGAATGGGTTGGTACACCTGCTATGTGAAGTCTGGACCAGCAAGCGTTGCTCTCCGTGTTGTCATTCAATTACCAGGAGTATAGGCGCATATGAAGGAATTAACGGTATACAGCCAGGAATAGTGAGTTATAGTGAAGCAACAGAGAAAAAAATATAGTAGTGTGTGATATTGTTTTGTTGTAGTGGAAAATAAGACGCATGTAGTGTTGCTGTAGAACAAAGCAGCTTGGCTACAGGCATGTGGCGCCGTCGAGGTACGTTGCCATGGTAACGCAGGGATGCCAACGGGTTAAAGTGTTCAGCTGCAGCAAGTGACGAGATTTAAATTTTAGTGATTATCAAAAGTGACAACTTTTACCATATATGTAAATAACGTTTGCGTTTTAATAGAAAATATTGCATTTAACCATTAATTGAAATTTTTTAAATGATATTCTGGGAGAAACAAAGTTTATTGTATTTGTAAACAAGAACAATATTAAATGTTGCTCTCGAGTAAAGTCTCAAGATTTTTTACATCACAGTTATATAACAGGCAATAATTATACATGTCATCAAATAAAGCAGAAGTGAGGTGCGATCAATATTACACGTAGTCCAGCCGCAAATGTCAAACTCTGGGGTGCATCGTGGACATACCGGCAGTGTTATGGAAGGTGTTATGTCACCCTGAGAAAGAAACACAAAAAAATGCATCACGCTCTAGAAAACTACCTTCACTTTTAGATATAGTTTAGCCGCTCTTAAAGGTGACGGAACAAGTAAGCATACGAGTATAACAGTGGCATTATCTCTACCGTCAGCATGATAAAGTTTATATCCAAGAAGTTGGTACTGAACTGTATATTGACGCCCAGCTACGCCATCACCACTGAGTTACATATCCTCCTTACGTGTAAAATATACAATAGAATTTGGTCCAGGTTTTCCCATACGTCAGAACAGTCAGTAAATTCTCATACCTACATATAATTTAAATGATTCTGGATTACGGTAGAGTCCCAGTATGATTTAGACTCCATTAGAAAACCAAGTCAGTATCAGAGCTTAAGAGAAACATTTAGATGCGCTCACGGCAAGTACACTTAATCGTTGCTCCTTTGGTTTGCTCACGTGCAGGTTAGAGAGGTCACATGGAGGTACAGTAGTATTAAGACTATATCTATCCCGCTACCCGTGGTCTTAAAATGCCCTGAGACGTACGTGTGTCTCTTACTAATGTGTGAAAATTAATTGATTCTTGAAGATTGTGTCCTGCTTTATTACACCTGATAATTAAACACACTAACTTAACCTAACAAAACATAACATACCCTAAGTTAACCTTACTTAATATAACATTACATAACACTCCAGGTAACGTTTGGGTTTTTTAATCACCAGGTGAAATAAGCTGGGGTGCCTATGTTCGGGTGAGGCAAGTTACCCCCGAACGTAATAGATGGAAATTCTCCATTTTTTCTGATAAGCATAAACTGTAACCGCCCTTGAAGTAACACCTTAAAAATCTATATAACCATATTTTGAACAACACACCTGTCTACCTGTATCCTTGGTAATTAGCAGCTCAGGTGATGATATTAGCGGTTACTGTGTATAGAAGGTACTGAGTTTACTGTGTTAAAAATAACTTGGTTATATTTGATCAAATTTTATTTCTCACGCTAATAGGCTCGCTAGCGTGTCTATATGCCAGTGGCTATGTATGTTTCTATGTCTATATATCTGAGTGTCTGTGTATCTATATAATTATGTGTATGTATAGATATGTAAATATATGTCTGTGTAATATGTATGTGTAATTATATGTGTATGTGTGTATATGCACGGTATCTATTGTGACCAGCAAGAACATTAACATTGATAGATAGACGGGGATATAATTCAACATGATTACCCCGACCGTTGTTTACATTGTCCCAGGATGTTACCCCAGGGATCATATATATATATATAATACACTCAGTTATATCAATCATCTGAAGCTTCGTTATGATTTACTTTGTTTTTCTATTATACGTTTGAGTCTCGTTAATGAGGTATGTTTTTAATCCAATATTGACTTAAGAGTTTTGCTGGTCAGGTATTGAATATTTTATTGTTGACTCTTACGCCATGTAATTTAGCTTCATAATTGGGCACTTCTGTATATTAACCCCTTGAGGCCGATGAGCTAGTCCTCTCGTCTTCATAGTGATCTGACAAAACATTCAACACACACACACAAAGCTAACTCATACGAGTGGTTATTACGCCTCTCCACTATGACACTTTATGAAGCTAGTGAGGACACCAATATATTGTGAGCTATTAAACTATAATGAATGATGTGTAAATATGTAACACCTATTTTAATTAGTTAAGGAAACTCATCTATTAGTTTTATACTGTAATTGTTTCCTTGTGTTGTACTGCTGTATGTTAACCTCGCCTCCCTCCCTCACCTGCCACAGACCCAACACGTGGAGCCTGGGGTACTACCTCATGAGGAGCCTGGCGGGACTATAGGCACACAGCACTGACTGACACTGACGCCCTGCTTGACACCGTCTTCTGCTTGTGACTGGTACTGACGCTCTGACACTCGCTCTGTGTTAGGGTGTGGCACTATAATCCCCAGGATGGAAGGCACGTGCAACCTGCAGTGCTGGTGTCATGTACCGACTCGCGGGCGGAGTAAGCCTCCGTGCTACCTGTGTGTGCTGCAGGAGTGTTGCCTCTCCTGTAGGTATTGCCTCTGGCTTTTGTTTTTATATTTATTGTTTTTATTTTACCGTGTGTAGTGAGTGAGGGTCAGGTGACACAGAGTTCATGAAAGATAAACTGATAAAAGCTCAAGATATTTATTAACGTCGTCATGATTATTCTTGACCACTGACCAGTTAAGTGACGCTGGCTAGTGGCGCCACAACTTAGAACAATTATAATATTTCTTAGTAATTTGTCGTTAATAATGAGATGTAGATGATTCAACGTGACTTGTGTAATCCAATACTTAATTAACTTACAGGTAGATCAGAGAGCTTTCCCTCAACCCTGCCCTCAGCCCCGCCCCTGCCGCTTGAGATGCTCCATCAAGATCCTGCTCCATCATATCAGGTAAGACCAGGTGACCTTTTCTTATATGCCAGTAATAACAGGAAGTAAATTATCACTAATCTAATTAAACCTGTATCAAGTCCGGTACCTCTTAACTCGCGTTTCAGATCAGTATAAAGAATCGTTTGTCACTGTAATTGATATTGTTCATTAATTCGTTTTAAATACTTCATGTGTTAAATTTTCGCTGCATTTTAAAATGGTGTTTTATCAAGTGTTCGGGGATAATGTTGTTATTATAATTTATGTACGAGTGTCTCTCATCGAGATCAACTGTCTCTTTTTTACTTTATTCCTTCTAGAAATGTCAGTGACAGAACAGGTGTGACATATAGATGTCCAAACATTTATTGTGACTTGTTAGTCCGAAGCCAGAGTCAGTTCACGCCATTCGAATACACCAACTTTTCACCAAATTACCCTCACAGAAAAGTGTCTTTTTGGGGTTTTTGGTGATGGTAATATTCACCAGGCTTCCTATTGTTTTACGCCGCCCGTCACTGACAACGTTAATAAAATCCAATCAACAGCTAAACTGTTATATTAAAGGCCATTCGAAGCTTGATGGCTTTATATCAGGGAAACTTTATGTATGTACAGTATTTATATTTCATCTAAAATTTCTTAAATATTTTCAAGTAACACATTACTGCTGGTCCTTGTTTACCAGTCGTCTGAGAATAAGAAACACCTGTTGCTACACCTTCAGGGGAATACCTAATAAAACCTCTAGATATTATTAGTAATTGTGTGGTGTCTCGCCTCGCCTCGTAGCCGTTAAGAATGCTGGCCAGTATTGTATGCATACAGTATACAGTATGTTTTCCATATTAGTATATTGGTAATGCATTGCAATATTTAATTGGTGTGTTAATTGAATGTTTTATTTCTTCAATTAATATTTTTTAACTCGCTGCGGCAACATAAATTCACACTACAGAAGGCAAATGCAAACTTGTCAAAATAATATTATTTAGCAATGTCCATTATCATTCAGAAAATCCTGGCGACTAGTTTTCTTTTGTCCTTTAACTTTGTTATTATGAGAACTTTACTGGTGCATTTAAGCGTCCCCTGGGATGTGTTTCAATACAGTAATGTAATGTTTTCCATTTTCACAGGAATCGGTGAATACAGCCAGTGACGAGGGTTGTCCAGGGGGCGGCGGAGGACCATACGAGTGGAGAACGATCGTCGCGGCTCACGCTTCTGTTAATTCATTCTTGCCAAATACACAAGAAGAAGAAGAAGAAGAAGACCCGATGCCGAACACTGAGTCAGACGTCCACTTACAGTTCACAGAAGGCGCTGTAGGAGGACTAGTTGATGAGGCCGGGCCTGACGCTCCCTCAGACCATTGTGATATTGTATCATCAGGTAATCATGAAGCCGTGGAAGATCGTCTCTCAGACCTGGAGTTTAGAGACATTCCAGAGACACTAGTGAGACGGTTTCCTTCACGACTACGAACTAATGGCTCTCGTGATATGTCTCCGGACGAAGGCAGTCAAACTAAGGAATCAAAAATGAATGGTTCCTGTAATAACGTTAGTCAACAAAGTACACTTGACTTATCAGAGCTCATAAAAAATATCGTTTTGGGAGCTGATGATAATACTCATCAGGAGTCTATTACGAATAGGGTGAATTTTCCCAGCAGATGGGGCAGTCAAGACCTAGCTTGTCACCGAGGAGCGTCGTGGCTGCACGGTGTTGATCATAGGTTCGAGGGGTCAAGGCAGAGCAGAAATCGAACTAATCGTATGGGGTCGAGATTACTCTCGGCTTCTGACGAGATGGTGGACGTCAGACCTCGGTCAAACGAATATATCAGCTCGGTTATTATGGAGAGGAATTACAAAAGGATCAATAAAATCAATCGGAGAGAATCTTCATCAGAGGCGGCCAGAAGGTACCTACAGAACGTGCAGAACCAAGCCCGACGGTCATCGTGGCACAGCAACACGCGGGGTGTGCCTGTCCCTCGTGACACAGTGGGGGAACTTCCAGGACAGACAGACCAGGCACCAACGCTCATGGAATCAGAGACGTGTGACAGATAACATTTACATACAGCCCTTTCCTGGAGCTCTGCGTTTATGCAATGCGAAAATCATGTGATAATCAAAATATATCTTCCACTTTTTGTAATGCGTATTTATCCTTATGTAGTCATACCCAGCTAATAAAAGCTCTTATATATCGTGTTAATATATTGTTTTGGTAATCCCTACAACATTACCTGAAAGTCTTGATCTGATGTTGAGTCGTGGAGGAGGTGTACAGTATGTATATAGAGCCTAAGGTAAAACATTTAATAATTATGATTCGTTGCACTCAGATTGTTGCTTGTGAAACACTTACATGCAAACTCACACAGTAACAATTATATAAATGTGGGCAAAATTCAAGGTAACCACTGTCACATACACACACACACATCTGTTCCCTAATCAACGATAATTATACACAAAGAAATTTTCAAACTCTTTATTGGTGAGATATTCATTATAAAGAATTTATATAAATCCTATTAAATAATGAATTAAACTGCGTACATTTATTTTCTGAGAGCAATATATTACAGCCCACTCCATTACTGTTGCATAAACCAATTTCCCTAAAGATTCTCATAATATATACGTATACAGTCAACGTAATAACATGTCTAACATCTCAAATCCAACATAACCCCAAGCAAAAAAAAAACGCAAAACTTTATCTAAATATCACAAGTCGTAACTAAAGGATCTGAGTTGTTGAGGATGACGGATCGTATGAGCGTCGGTCAGGCAGAGTTTATTTAAAAAGAATGGATGGTTTGTAATACAGTAGTGTGATAGATTATGTGTGTGTGTGTAAAGTTTTGAATAAATTGTGAGCGTGTGAGTCAGGCACAGGTGATAGTAAGGTTTGATTACAAGTGTGTGAATCAGGTCATGTAAACACACCGATAACAGACATAGTATCCTGTTATGTTGACAAGAGCTCTGATATGATATACACGGAACAAGAATATCCTGGTATTTAGAATTAGTTTTAGTCTTTATAAAGAAAAACATTAGACGTGTTTAGACTGGTGTGATGGGTTAAGTTTTAGGATATGTTTTGAGCTAATATGACCCTCTATGATGAGTTAAATCAAACGTTATCTAAATGTTATCACGCATATAAGGCCTCTGGTGTCTCAAAGTGAATGGTGTTTATCGAGCAAAAACAATAAACGTTCACTGAGGACTAAAGTAAAGTCCTAATTATTAAGACTCACGTTGAACCAAATTAGAAAACGATCACTGACTCGAAATATTTTAAAAGAATGTCAATTAAGAAATAGTTGTTTTAGAGTATTGTTGACATTTTGGAAAGTGAAAACAAAACAAAAAATCATTGGAGATTAGAATGGCGTATCAGGAGATGTCTCAAGCCACTGTTTGATGGCTGGAAGGTCCCTGACCCTTTGGACGAGAGCCACTACCTTGGGGAAAGGCTCAAGCAGGTCAGCCTTCCTCTTCCTCACCTCCCCGAACACCAGTGAGATCATGAAGTCCGCCCACGTCACCTACGGAAGGGAAGACTATATTAAAGGAGACCAAACCACACTTTATACCCTTTCGTAAGCCCTGAAACTGACCTTATACATATGGACCCTGAAACTGACCTTATACCTGTAGGCCCTGAAACAGACCTTGTCCTTTAGCACTGTACATATCTTTCGATCTTTTTATTAACCTTGTCTATAGATCTTGACACTGACCTTGTCCGTGACGAACCACTCTCTCTCCTCCAGCCGCTTGTTGAGTCTGACCAACACGGGCTCCATCACGTTAGGGAAGAACTCCTCCCGATAGGTCTTCTTCTTCTCCTCCTCACTCATGGACGAGAACCTGACCAATCAAGAAGAATTGTTCAGTTGATTAGTTTTATATGGCTTCACAATCTCTAAAGTTCCAATCTAATCAAAACTCACCCTTGGGTTGTCATTGTCATACCGTCATTATTGTTATTGTTGCTGTCATTGTCATATAAAATCTGTTCTTAGGAGTTATTGGGAAGAATTCATCAGACACACGGTAAGACGCTAATGAATAATGACAGACTACTAATACTTACAATAATCATAATATTAACACTACTAATAATAATAACAAGAATAATCAAAATAATCCATGACATTATTATATTTGATTATAAATTACAAGTAAACAACCCTTCCAAATACTTTCATATTCTAAATAAAAAGAAATATTTCGTGGGACAAGCCAGTCATCCCAACCTTGCTATGTGCCTATAGTTGCCTGGCCGTCTTGAGAGCTCGGGGCACTATACGTAAAGCAAGATCGATTTGTTTATAATACCTAAGAACCATATAGGTGGAACTTACAGTATCTATAATGTCTTTATCATGTCTTTACGTTACCTTTTCCAGGCTGCAAGTCTTAATAAGTCCCAGTGCTAATATTCCCAGACTTAACTGAATATTAGGACTAAGGCTCAATAAGACTAGAATCTGTTAGGACTGGGTTTTAATCCTAATAGCCGGGTTAGATTAGGTTTGGGTCTGTTATGACACCCGCTGCACCACACTCCTATACCTACATGATCTTATAACCTTCTCCAGTCACATCGTTGAGAGTGTCAGTCACGGCGTCACAGTAGGCGCTGTCCATGTCGTCTTGAGGTACGAGGCCAGCCTGCTTGGCCAGGTAGCGGGCGATGGCCATAGACTGTGGCAGAGGCTTGTCGTCCACCATCAACAGCGGCACCTTGCCTCCGTGAAGACCTGTAAATTAGTAGATGAATGAGCACAAAATTAATAATCCACGTATCATTACTTAATTGTTCTTGTTAGAAGATAATTGTATCCCATTGAGGATGTATCTTTCTACTCCACCCCTTAACCTATATTAATTCCAATATACTTGGGATGGCGTTTGAAACTTTTTCAGGGAGCTGTCCCGCTGTGGGGGTGAACCTTGATGAGGAGGAGTTTGTCACAACCAATATCAAAACAGACCAGACAAACAAGGTAAGTGTCTGAACTAGCACCCGGGTAGTCGGTGTACCTTGCAGCGCTCTAGTCAACAGGACCATCACCGCCAAAGTCACAGGTATCACGGCCAGTTTGAGTCAGTTCACAATCGGTGTGTGACGCTGTCGTTCCCTTTGACGTGTTAACAGTGGCCCTACGATTCTCCGGCAAACACACTCAGGTTAGTAATGTTGGGTGTTATCCATGTAAACTAATACCACACTATTTCCTCTGTCCAAGCAACAATTTTACAATATCTGCAGTCGTGCACTTTTGAATGTCACTGTGTCGAAGAATAAGACTTAAATTGTATTGCCATTGTGTAATTTATAGGAAGAAGCCATATCATCTTTCCCTGTCGTGGGTGTTTCCAATGGTCGCCAATCAAAGAGGCCCCAGCGTTATATATCCCAGCTAACCTAAACTAACGGTCAGAAATAGCGCCCATCCAGGTTGGGAACAGGATTGGAACGCCTTGTTACTGGAGTCATTAGAATTATGGCCCACTCGGGGTGGTTGAGTTAGATTGGACGTATTAGACCGTCGCTCTTACCAATTGACCCCAGAGGCCATCCCGGAAGTATTGAATGAATAATATAACTCGGCAGCACCATAAAAAAGACACTCAGTTGTGCCTCAAGCTTTTTAATTATCTAGACTCGTCCTTGTACTTGTTAAGACCATTTGCTCGTGTAGAAAATTCAACGTCAGCCAGACCAGGAAAGACGGTCATTTAGGATAACTAAAACACGTGTAAAAATCAATACTTACTCTTCTTCTTCTCGGGCCAATCCTCCTTCTCGACACGTTCGTCCGTGTAGGTGATGTTACCGTAAGCCATGATCCAACGACTCAGCTCAGCGCGACCCCTGGCGTTAAAGTAGATCAGCTTGTATTCAGGCATGATGGTGGTTGTGGTGGTGGTGGCTCTGTGGGAGATATGGAGGTCAGGTTGTGAGACTTCTGTGGGGACGTGAAGGTTAGATTATAGAAGCTTTGTGAATATTGTTAGAAATCAAACAATAGGAGTCCTGTGGAGGTCAGGAAATAGAGATTATGTAGGAGAAGGAGGAGACTGAGAATATATCAGAATAAGATCATGCGAGATGCCTGAACTTGCTTAGATCTGGCTCAGGCTTACAATTTCTAAGTCACAATTAGGTAAATATTAATTACGTTACATGATTATTATTGGACGAAAACAAACACTGATTGTTACCCTCACCATAAATTTGAATTATAGATAAAAGAGATGTCCTAAATTAGGCAACTCAACAAACACGAGAAAATTAGCAGAGTTTACCATGAAACGTTTTCTTTAAATGCTCAACTTGACGTCTAAGAAAACTCTAATGTTTGTTTATGTTATCATTATAATGAGGATATTATTTACTTAAGCTTATCATGAAGTGGAAAGGTCATAAGGTAAACCTAACCTAACCTAAAGTCAATACGAAATAATATGATAATGAAACATGTAAAAGTAATTTCAAATATTAATTGTTTACCTGTAGCCCTATCAAAACTAAAGCATTATTTGGTTAGGATAAATTGCATTAGGTTAGATTACTTTAGCCTGTGATAATTACAGTACAGTCATTTTGAAGTACTCTTTTGAGAGTTCCTATGTACGTTACTGTATTTCTAATCATACAGGAGGTTATATTATGTACTACACTATACGGTTTATTAACTCATATTGACGGCTGCTTATTTACCTGTAAAGAAACACCTGTATATATTAAGATAATTGAAATGAATCAGTTAAATCTATCTTTCACTTCCACTTATGTACACACACACCTGATAGATAGATAAGTATATGTAATCCAGGCAAACAGGTAAAAAGAAAAAAAGAAAGAAAGAAAGAAAGAAAGAAAGAAAGAGAAAGAGAGAGAGCGAACACTTCCTCGACTGAACAATAAACTGTGTAGCGGGAACACCGGTGTGTGAAGGTGACCCTCTCTACCCCCTTGAGTCCCCCCCACCAACACCCCCCTCCTTCTCTTCCTCACACACACCCTGTCTTCCTCACACCCCCTGTAACTTCTGTCTTCCTCACACCCCCTGTAACTTCTGTCTTCCCCACACCCGACTGCTCTCCCTTTCACATTCTTACTCCCCACACACACATACACGCTATCCTACACTATCCCACACATACAGACACACCCACTTCGTTTTCCCCAACGCACTCTCTTTCCCTCAAACTCTCTCTCTTCCACGACTCTCCCCACACACCCACACACCCACACTCACACACGCCCTCTTACCTTCCACTGGCCATTATGATTCACAGAAAGATACAGTACGTGTATATTTTGTGAGTTTGATTACATAACGTTCTGTCTGCATTGTTGTTGTTGTTGTTGCATATTGGAGGTGTTCAAATCAGTCTTCTTTCCCAGTGGTGGTGATGATGGTGATGTGATGGTGGTGGTGGTGATGGTGGTGGTGATGATGATGGTGATGGTGATGTGATGGTGGTAGTGGCGGATGAGTCATGTATGTGTTGTTCTGGTTTGGTTTTTTGCATCGTCACCGCACACACACACACACACACACACACACACACAGCCTAGACTCTACCACATTGGCGGCTGTTGGTCTATTTACACTCAGACATTTACAATCGTTTTGTTTCTACATTTCGAAAACCACGAAAAATCTCACGTCAATTTTCACATTTTTGTGTTTGTAGTCTTTGTTGTTGTGTTTAATTCCGTGTTTGAATTTGTTTGAAAATCCATTTGATTATTCCACTATAACTATATACAGATAATTTCATTTCCTTTATGTGTTCATTAGGTTAGGTTAGGTTAGGGTTTTGAATTACCATGAGGAACTAAGCTGGAAAGCCTAATCTTCAGGTGGTTCAGAAAACGTATTGAACTTAAATAAGGTCTTTCTGTAAACTGGAAGCCACCTTAGACTCCATGTCATGTACTTTAGCTTCAAGTTAGTTAAATAAATTTTTAAATATTCAGCTGCGAGGAAAAATTCGACTTATGAACTTATGAGATTGACCTACGAGGCCGTGGGAATGACCTATGTTCTTTGCCAATGACCTACGAGCCTTTGGGAGGGACTTAAGAGCTTTGGAAACGACATACGAAGCTTTGGAATTGACCTCTATGGTTTGGGAATGACCTTTGTGCTATGGGAATGACCTACGACTCTTTTTAGAATAGCCTACGAGCATTTGGGAAGGACTTACAAGCATTTAGGAACATCTCACTCGACTTGAGAATATCCGGGCTACGTTGGCTCGCCTCCCTTGTGCTTTGAAGAGTCAGCCGGCGGCATCAGACACGTTGCACCCCGGAGAGTGACCGACCGAGTGAAACAGGATATACTATATGTGTGTTGTTCTCTTTTATCTGACTGACTGACTGACTGAGATTTGGGGCATTGAAAAGCATTATATTTCACCTTTTATGATATTTGATGTTTGTTTTCTATGAAGGAGGTTTCTGGTTTCTAAGGATATAAATATTATTGTTTGTTTTCTAAGGCATCAGTTTCTTAAAGGGTATTTGTGTATTGTTTTCTCTTTATTCATCAGGATTTTTTTTATTCTTAATTTTTCTTCTCTTTCATTATCTCTCTTCTATCTTTCTTTCTTTTGTTTCGGGAGATAAGAGAAGACAATGCCACCAACACTACCACCATCATTACCACCACCACCACACCGACCCACAACACACCACAACCACTACTACCACCATCACCACAACAACCACCATCACTGGACATAATAGAAAAATTGTTTTGACCTTCATAACACCCGGATCCTCGATGTTTCATAAGAATAATGTTTTCAAGCCCCTCATATGAAGATGTTTACAATGCACCTCACACACTTCCAGTCCTAACTAAACATCAGAATGACCAAAATGGCATCGCTCTTACACCGAGTCTCTAACTCTCTTAACTATGTGTTTTGTTGTGTTATGAACGCGTAAGGGAAGAACCGGGTGTACATTTTACTTCAGAATTACTCTATTTGTTTAATTATTTTGGTATTTATTTGTCTCTTTCTCTTCCTTTATCTATCTATCTGTGCATGTCTCCCATACTGTCTATATCAGGGGAAAATTTCTACAATTCATCCAAGGTTTTAATCCAGAATTTACGGAGAAATTTATGACAGTCAGGAGTGTCTAGGCTCTTGTACAGCAAGTAAGTGACCTTGAGAGTGTGCGGTGGTGTCTGTGTGTTGCTGAACCTTTCATATCTTAGTGGGGTTTTTTTTTCTGTCATGATAAACCCTTCTGTGCCTAGCTGGAGGGGGGGAAGGGGTTCTAACTCTCTAAAACCTAGTCGCCTTCAATCTGTTTTTGTTGTTTGGACTGTAGAGAGAGTTTTATGTTTGTTGGTTTTTATGGGTGTTTAAACTGTTTTATCCAATCATATAGTGTTTGCGGGGGGGGGAGAGAGAGGGGTTAACTGCCTTGGTTTATTATAGTGTGTGTTTGTTCTGCATTATTCAGATCTTGTTATTTTTGTTTTTTGGTTTTTTTTTGGTTTTAGATTCGATAGGCCTTACCATTCCTGTCTCTTCCTGTCAAAGTTCCCTCTTGTCTTCTCAATCCTGTCACACCTGTCTACTGTTTTGGAATTGTCGACAATGTGTAATATTTGCTAATGGTTTGTCATCATAAATCAGTTACCAGCGTCCGTGACTTTACAGATGCGGCTGTGGGGGAGTCATGCTCAGCTGCCACGTAGGAAACTGGTGGAAATTGAGAGATTCCAGTGAGGTTGTTCGGCGGTGGATTTTAATCGGTCACGTTTGTGTTTTACTGTTCTGACTTGAAGCATCTCACACATGTCGGCTCCTAGGGTTGTAAACATTAATTCTCGCACACACACACACACACACACACACACACACACACACACACACACACACACACACACACACACACTACAAATGGAGAAAATCACGTTGGACAGACAGAAAAAACAATGCATGTGCAGGAGTGAAATCCGTATCAAATCTGACTTTAAAAAATAATAATAATTTCCTTCCATTATGCAAATTTGGCTACAGGTTTATAATTAACACATTTAACATAAAAACATAGAAAATCTTATATAGGATTAACAACATTAACAAGTATGATAGATGGGAATTATTAACTATCGTACAGCTGGTTGGTGAAATAAAAAGAAACTATTTTTTTATGATTTGTATTAACGTGGAGTGTAATACATTCAACACTAAGAGCGTGGAAGTGTGGTTTATAAAAATAGCGACAATACATACACTAAGTACAAGAGCGATTTAATGTATTAGTATAGTAAATCCAATACAGATGTTACATAATATAATCAAGGTACTTTATCAGTATATACACCTGTTATTGTTAGTATGTTCAGAACGAATAGAAGTAATTCATATATAATATAATGATGATATATAGATCCAGTAAGCAATAATATAGGTGGTGCCATGATTAATATTCCACACGGGTGAGTTAGGTAGGTCCAGTGATCCTTCAGGTGCTAGGTGACGCTTAGTAGGGGTGTCGAGCAATGATTTATTAAGAGCAGGAGTGGACACCAACCATTGTCCACTCTACGGGTCGATGGTGTGTACCTGTTGTTATGGGGAGGTGGACCTAGCGGGAGGGGGGAGAGGTGGGGGAGAGGAGGTATGGATTATAGAAGGGGACGAGAAGAAGGGAGAGAGAGGTGGGAGAAGAGAGAAAGGGGTGGGGAAGGGAACAAGAGAGGGTGGGATGAAAGGAGGTGAGAGTTGACAAGGAGAATTGTGGTTCTGATGTAGTGTGAGATGGATCAAAGAGAGAAGGAGGAGAGAAGGAATCAGGGAAAGAAAGAGAGGGGGGTAGAGAGGGAGGATGGAGGGAGGGAATCAGGGTAGGAGAGAGAAAGGGAGGGAGGATGGAAAGAGGGAGTCAGAGAATTAGTGAGAGAGAAAGGAAGGGTGGAGATAGAAAAACACAAATAATGGTTTATAGAGAGAGTAAAGTGATAGGAACGGGGGTGGAGTGGAGAGGAGATGGAGGGAAGGAGGCAATGGTAGTGAAGCATGAACACGACAAGAGGGAGGGAAGGGGGCAGGTGATGAGGGAGGGAGTGTGAGAATGGAGGGAGGGAGAGAGAGAGGGTGAAAGGGTTAAACCAGTAAGGTGGAGGAAAGATGGAGGGAAGGAGATGAGTAATGCAAAAAGACTCGGAATATTACCAAAGGATATTATAAAATACGTAAACCCATCAGACCTCTTCTCTCTCTATCCTATATATTCCACTGCTTGATATTAACATTACAATATTCTTTCTATGAGTACAATATCGTGTGTTCAGTTGTTCGCCCAAAAGCAGCTAGTGCGTGTTGGAGTTCAGTGGTCGTGTTCACTTGCCCTTGAGACCCTAGTGAGCTTGGTAACGAGTTCTGCACGGCTACTGAGACACACACACACACACACACACCACGGCTACTGAGACACACACACACACACACCACGGCTACTGAGACACACACACACACACACATACTTCCCTCCTCACCCCTATGTAGGAATTGGTTTGTTTTTTGTTGAAGAATTCTCAGTGTTTTTTTCGTCAAAAGTATTCACCTCTCTGGATACACAATAACCCATCTAACTGACTCCCTGAAGCTATGCCACAGAGATACATTCATAATTATCCTCTGGACATAAATACTCATCTCATTACTTCTCTACCTTAATTCATCCTCGTAAATATGACTGAACTGCTCATAGGTCAATATTAGATCCTTTATTGGAGACACGAGAACGTATTTAACTCTATAGAACTACAACATACACGTGGTTAAGATGGAGTCAAGATTATCCTGAGACTCTAATGGGTTTCATATACAAAGAGACAAACAGAGAGAAAGCCAGACGGAAAGACAGACATGCATAGACAGACAAACAAAGAGGACAAAGCATACAGAGTGAGAGAGACAGTAGAGGGGAAGAGAGTCGGATAAATTACCAGACACCATGACAATGAACAGCAGGCCAACAGCTTAACTCTCTCTCTCTCTCTCTCTCTCTCTCTCTCTCTCTCTCTCTCTCTCTCTCTCTCTCTCTCAAGCAATTTGACATGATACTTAAATGCACCAATGTTCTTACGATAATTTCCACACCTAAATAAACACGTCTTGAAAACCCACACAATTGATTTACATTACCTACATGATCGATCGAGTCGGTGGTCACAAGGGCGTCATAAATACACTGGGACTGTATAGAAAGTCGATATGTTACCTTGTAGCTGCCTAGGATGTTAGTAGCGTGATAATAGTAATAGTAGTAATAACAGTAGTGATAGTAATAGGAGGAGTAGGAGTTGATAGTATAAATGGGAGTTAAAAATAGTAGTAGTCATACAGTGTCTCCGGAAGGTGGTAAAAAATAATGGTTGCCTTGTCATGAAAGCACACAGTCGGAGAGATTTGATTGTTGTGTTAGCAGCGATCAGTGAGGAGGAACCCACCCGCCCACTTCCTGCCTGGGGCCCGCATCCCTCCTGTCATCCGCTAGCCATCACTGACGATTGACGGATATCGTTCATAAACACCAAAAACGAGGAACTGTATATGAGTCTGATTTACTCCTGATGAATATATATGGAAGTGTCGTAGAGATGCTGAAAAACATGTGACTCTTTGCGGTGTTGAAGTAAAATCGAAAAGTCCAGCTTCATGACGATTTAAAGAAATGGCCTTGGGTTTCAAAAGTCCCTGATTCGAGTTGTGGTTGAGTGGTTCGAATCCTTGTGAATTATTCGTTCTGTTTTATATACAAAAGCACTTCCGGCTACTGGAGGAGTAGGGTAATGGAAGGCAGTGAAGCAACACGTCGATTTGATTGGTGATTCAAGTGGTTTACTGTATGGTCAGGCTCAGAGATTCGTTCCAGTAATTCACTTGAATTACCCTCACAGAATCTGTCTCTGCATTTCCCTCATTATTTCCTGTTCCCAGTGACTAAAGTGTAGTATCATATTACGAAAACAAAATTGAAAGAAGATACCACGTGGAAAAATTGCCGTAGTTTTCGTTTCACCGGAAATGAGGGAAGAGGAGGAAGGGTCGGGAGAAACCATGAGTCGCCTCCAATTGGGAATAGGGGCGACAGAGGGGTAACGGGTGGCGGAGGGGTAAGGGGTGGCGGAGGGGTAAGGGGTGGCGGAGGGGTAATAGGGGCGGCGGGAAGGGTAATAGGGGCGAGACTTTAGGGGTATAATAATGGGTGTATTATTAGTTGTGATGCGGGCAGGCCTGAAAATCAACGCACTGAGGACGTGGGGGGTGAGAGGGTACAGCGGTGATTAAAGACCAGTTGGGTATAATTATGTATCAAGCAGAACAGTGGAGGGTGATGATTAGAGTCATAATTAGTGTCATTAGTAAACCCATAGGCGATTAAAGGTAGTAGTAGTTAGAATAAATAATTAGTCATGTGTGTGTGTGAGTAGCAAAACAAAACAACATCTTGAAGCGGTGAAGTGAGAGCTAATGTACAGAGGGAGAGAAGACAATGGTGAGAGGAATGCTAATTAGTTACAGATGGGAAGGAATTTTGCTGTCAAGGGAAGGTGTGGGAGGGAAGGCGTTTGTGTGTGTGTGTGTGTGTGTTCTGTGAGAGGGGGAAAGCATGGGAAAGAAAGAAAGGACAGATGGAAAGGTTGTGCTTGAAAGGGAGAAAAGAGAGAAGTGAAAATGAAGACATAATAGAAAGATAGATAGATAGATAGAAGAATAAGTTAAAGAGATAAATAGAAAGACTTACAGAGATTTAGATAAACAAAGGTAGAAAGATGAATTGTCAGGATAATGAGTGAGTTTTAGGCGAGGGTCACATTGGCCTTCAACTGTGGGCTTCTCATGGAGGAAATTAAGCCCAATGAATTATATCCTGTCGAGTTCCTTCATATTCCTTGGCTGGTGTTCACGTGACTACAGTGACGGCACGCCTGAAGCACAGGGGGTTTAAACACACGTTCTTCGTTAGTATATTATTGAAGTGTTAGATAAAAAGATGTGTTTACGTAGTGGACTAGTATAAAGGCAAAACAAAAATACATTGAAATAGTAATTATGATTTTTGGTACCGTATGAATTTGTATAGAGATAAATACAGAGAATATATTTAATAATTTCATAATATTGAAAAGTATGTTAAGTAAAATGGGGTAATATTTGAAAAAACAATTAAATAGATGTGAGAGTTTTTGTTACCTGCGGAAATTTATTGTAGAAAAATATATTAATTATATCATAACATTAGGAAAAATTTTAAATATGAGTGTAGTCTGAAAGCAAACGAAAGTAAATAAAAAGAGCCCTTGTGCTTTAATTTTCTGCCCGATAATTTAACGCCAGTTCAACAATTCCTGGTTAATAAAAGACATGACGTACGAGGGACAGGTGTAAATTATTCGCGATAACTTGACAACAATTCCCCCAGGCACGAGGTGAGAGACAAACATACTGTACACTACAGTATTACAAATTAAACATAACAAAAAGATGTTTCCTTAGTATTTTGACAGATGTTCTCTACTGCATGAACTGCATTTTGACAGATGATCTTCAGTGCATGATAAACTGTTTCCTTGTAAGAGCTTATTGAAGATCTAAGTTGTCCAAGTTAATAAAGAACAACATTTTCACGAACAAAATAACCCGACTGTCAGAGCTCTCTTACGATCATCCTGAAGTAACGACAAATCATCCAAAATAATGAATTCCTCCTTCGGGTTTTTTTTTAATCCTTAGTTTACAACGAAAGATGACTCATGTTTTTTAATGAACTGAAGAAACACAGATGTAACTGAGAGGTGAGATAAGGGTAGTACTGACGGCGGAGGAATACTTACAGAGGAGGGCGTATGTGAGGAATACTTACAGATGGCGTATGTGAGGAGGAATACTTACAGATGGCGTATGTGAGGAGGAATACTTACAGAGGAGGGCGTGTGAGGAGGAATACTTACAGAGGAGGGCGTGTGAGGAGGAATACTTACAGAGGAGGGCGTGTGAGGAGGAATACTTACAGCTTACAGAGGATGGCGTGTGAGGAGGAATACTTACAGAGGATGGCGTGAGGAGGAGGATGGCGTGTGAGGAATACTTACAGAGGAGGGCGTGTGAGGAGGAATACTTACAGAGGAGGGCGTGTGAGGAGGAATACTTACAGAGGAGGGCGTGTGAGGAGGAATACTTACAGAGGAGGGCGTGTGAGGAGGAATACTTACAGAGGAGGGCGTGTGAGGAGGAATACTTACAGAGGATGGCGTGTGAGGAGGAATACTCACAGATGGCGTGTGAGGAAGAATACTCACAGAAAACGTAGAGGTAAGACAAAGTAGTACTCATAAACGATAGCGTGGCAGGACAAATATTCACTGGGGAGGACACAGAGGTGGACGCAGGAGGGGGAGGATGGTGCAATACTCAGTGTGGGGCGTGGCAGGGATACTATCCACTGAGGAGTATTTTGACGGTGCAAATATTCGTAGAGGAAGACAGACGAGGAGCAATACCGACACAGGAGTGGGTGAGAAAGACATACACACAAGAGGACACGGATGGATCAGTACTCACAGAGAAGGGCGCGAGAGAAGACGGCTGCGGGTGTTGTGTACGAAGCGAGGGTCTGCGGTGAACTGTGGTGGAGTCGTGCCGCACCACGGTCTTATGCACGCCTGACTGCCGGCTGACTCATCACCACATTGCTGACGGGCACGGGAGGGGGGAAGTGAGGGGTGTCAGCTGCACGGTCTGGTTAACAGCTGCACGGGGTTTGGTTGCTGAACGAAGGTTGACACGCGACTCAGAGGTCGACAGCTACACAGAAACTGACTGAGCGGCACGATCTATTTTGTAACTGTTTGATCAAGTTCATAGTTGTATGAATAACCTGGTTGACAGCTGTAGAGTCTGTCGATTGGTTGACAGCTGTAGAGTCTGTCGATTGGTTGACAGCTGTAGAGTCTGTCGATTGGTTGACAGCTGTAGAGTCTGTCGATTGGTTGACAGCTGTAGAGTTTGTCGATTGGTTGACAGCTGCAGAGTCTGGTCGATTGGTTAACAGCTGCATTATCAAGAATATTCCAGTCAACTCATGCCTCCCTATGTATGTGTATCTGTGTACATAAAAGTGTATGTTACTGTATGTGTGCCTATAGTCTGCATGAGCCTGTGTGTCTTTATGTATGCACCTGACATGAATATAACACCTATGACGAAAATTATCTGAAACACAAACATGAGAAAACAGAAGCAATTGTGTTTAGCCCCAAGACCTAGCATTCTACTACTATTTTCCAATTTCCTCGCTTTTCTTCTTGCACTATCCACCAACCCCAAGTCCCTCCAAATTCCACCATCATTCTTCAAGTCCAGTTCCCGCACCACCAACCTACGCACCAGCATCAAGATCTCTGCATACTTTACTTCACCCATCGATTCGATTCGGTGCATGTATAGTTACATATATACCAACACACAAATACACCACCCTAACTTTCTATTTTTACCTGGTATTTATATAGTTCAATGTTCTATAAAAAATACAGGTATGCCTCGAGAAAGATCCGCTAGGCACCACACCCCTTACACCTCCATGAACAGTGTTTGACGTGGCAGTGGGTGTAACAACTAGACACCTGAGCGGCCCCGGTGCTGAATATAGCAACGTAACGCCAGCTTTTCTGTATAGTCATTGTCGCCATGAATCACTTTATTGTAATTTGAACTACAGTGACCTTAATCAAATGAGTTTCTTTTCTAATTGGCCCCAACTTAAGGTAATGTAAGGTCTTTTATTTATTTTTTATTTTTTTTATTATGATGTTCTTGTTATTTGTACGTCCTGAAATATAGAAAATATTTTGGAATCTCGAATGAAAAAATTATCCTGTATAACCTAACCTAACCTAACCTAACTGAACCAAATGAAAACTAATTCAATCTATACCAAACTTAACCTAACCAAACCTAACCTAACCATAAAGAATATTAATAGAAAGGTTCCCAAAATGTCAACAAATTGGACTAGTAATTCCTTTATTTTGACTGTGGGGGTAAGTCAAGACATATAGTGCTTGATGTGTGTGTGTGTGTGTGTCATCAGTCAAACAGCACCTTTTCTTTAGTACAATTAGACACAAAATCGGTACTTCGATAGACTTTGATATGGTTAAGTTTGTTTCGTTTTATTATGTTACGTTTTGCTGAGCTTAATATTAACAAATATATCCTAAAACTATGGATGAACGTAGAATATGAAGACCAGACCAATGCCTACAAAAAAGTGCTTCAGTGACAAACGGAGGAACATCTTATAAATAAGTCATTGTAACTGTAAAATTCTTGTAAATATTGGCAAATCGTCAATTTATCTGCGAATTTGCAAAACTGTTTCAGGAATGTGTAACTTTCACAACTTTTAGCCGACTGTTACATGAGTTTTGCAATGTTACGCATTTACATTATGAGGAATCTGCAAAGTCAGTCGCGTTGTGATATGACGCGCTTGTACGTAATATTCTACCCTAGACTCGTTAAATTAATCTAGGCTTGGTAAGTTAGTGCCGTTTGGAAAATTATAACTTGACGGCCATTTTCGTGATACCATTTAACACAGTATACAACTTATATTTCCGACAGTGACCAGGAAAACGAGCAGCCCTGTGTCGCCCTCTGTGCACTTTACGTCACTGTCCTTGATGGTGACAGAACATAGTGTTAAGGATAAGAATTATTTTACTGCTTTGTGCATGAGTCAAATATAAGGATTTTACACACTGGCTGCTTGTACCATATCCTCCTCTCTTACTACCTCTTATTTCTCTATTAGGTTACGTGTTTAGAGGTGAAATAGAGGAATATAAGTAAGAGCTACGTGTTGTGGGGCTCCTCCAGTTCCTCACAAACAAGGGGAGGGAGGACTAGGGTGAACACATCCTCGCTGGCTGCCTGTGTTGGGGCACTTCGACAGGGGCAGAGTTTACCTTGAGTCTCCGGTTGTTTCATTTAGTTTGGAATTCACCCCCATTTAATTTTTTGGCGCCTTTTTGCCCCTGAGACCATGAGCTTCTGATCTCGGCGGGTGAAAGGGGACACAGACGCTCAATTTCAATTTCAATTTCAATTGTTTATTCCTTGATAGAGGAAGCGGGATCCTAGCGCTGTCACTAGGTACCCCTGTACAATGACACCAGAAGCATCTGGCAAGTGTGACAAGTATAAATATTATAAATGGGCTTACTAAAGCCTAAGGAAGGAAGGATATTCCTTTAACACATAATCAATATTATTTACAAAATATCTGGCCAGTATGGGGAGGATCATCGTGTCTCCGTCAGGGGGTCGTGGAGTGGTGGTCCAGCAGGCGTTGTGTGTGGGGACATCTTAGGAGGTAGTGGATAAGGGTGCTGCTGTCGGGTCTTCTGCATAATGCACAAGAGCGTTGCTCAGGGGATGCGGGGATACCAATCTCCCAAGCAAACTCATACCCAATGATGATACGACACAGAGGCTCAATTACTTATACTCTGTATGTGTGTGTGTTTGTGTGATCACCAAAACCTTGACAATGCAGAGTAATGAAAAAATTCCGTCCTTGATGACAATAACAGGATATAACAGATATTTGTAACCCTGAGGTGAAGGAACATCAAAAACTTGACAACACTGTCATAACGGCACGATTTCTCTCACGCTGACAAAAATATATGCCAGAGAATTCCTTGTGTACACTTGACACATTTATTGAACAATGTTAAATTTCGGTATATACAGTATGAGGACAATTGTCTTTTAAGACATGGGCCTGTTAAGACGGGGGCCTAATAGGAATGCGGCCCATTTGACCAGTCACTCTTATTCAGCATTTTACAATGCCGCTGGATACACGCTGTGCAACCTTAGGTAGAGAAAACGGACTGCACGAGAGGGTAGACTTCACTGTATTAAACGAAAACATCTGGAGGGCAAACATTTTATGAAATATTTCAGACATAATGTCGCCACGTGTTCCTTGTGTGTGGAATGTGAACGAAACATCTGTGTGTACGTTAAAGAGCGAATTGAAGGAACAAATATTTTGTACCAGATAAAATGCCAAAAATTAAGACTTCCTTTTCTTGGTACGGGACATGAAAGCATTTTTAAAGTCAACAACTAAAAATATCGTGATCGTGGCGAACTTTATATTAAGTAATTATGTATCTTTGTGTCTGTAAATTGTTCTTGTCTCGGTGTAAGAGTGTAACAACATAAATCTGAGAGAGACTCTCAATAAAGGCTGTGTCTGTGTTCCTCATCAGAATAACCGTGACGCTGGCAACATGATCCTGGGAACTTTGCCTCCGTGGACTTACTGGTTGACACTACATTACTCTGGCCTCCTGGAGTTGATCATTAACATATTCGTTTTATTATTATTATTATTATTATTATTATTTTAACAAAGACTAAATAAAAGTACACTAAGTTATTCTCTGACCAAGTCGTGTTTCTCGGCTTCTTCCTTCATCACATTTAATGAGTGTTTGTCGGCAGTAATTTAGCAAGTACATAGTGTATGTTAGTGTAGTTTTGTAATGAATGGAACGAACGCGGCTTTTCGTTACTAATCAGAGTTTTCTAGGTCGTGTTGCCATCGTCAAACTCGCCCACTAGAGAGGAACACAATTGATCTTGTTTAATTTTAATGAGTAAGAATTCTTAAATGTTTATATATATATAAACATACACATTTAATAACACATAAAGTATCATTAACACCTCTTGTTAACTGAACAAAAATATTACTGTACATATTTACGTGAGACAATCGTTGACATAATGTGTTAGAACTATATTTAACTTTTTTATAATGTGTGTGAAAATTTTAAATATAAGTACATGTGTGTGAAAAAATTCGTATTTGTTGTTTTGCCCATTCCTTCACTTTTGTCTTGCATCATTTCATGTGCCTGCAACCCCCAGCTTATTATAAAAGTAACTGATCTTCACTGTTGGATTCCACAACAATGTTCTGCACGGCGTGTGTGGGGGCAGATGATGACCAAGCGTTAACTTAATAAATGTCATATATCTCATACATTATGTCCACAAGTAATGTCTGTATATATTACACAGTATCAACATATATTGCATGAATTTTGGCATTTAATTCTTAGATGAATGTTGACATACATTTCATGAATAATACCGATATAGAATTCATACATAAGAGTATGAATTTTCCATTAAAATTGTATACATTTTTATATATATTTCCCTACATAAGAGAGAGTGTATGTTCAATAAATAAAAACTAATGAAGGTCCGAAGGGCATGACTGTACAATACATTAGGGACAGTGTGGGTACAGCACACTGTACACTAAGCCTTCGGTACGGGAGGAGTCACAGTGGTCAACACTACACTCGACCGCCTTCAGTTCGGCAATTAGTAGAGTTAGGTGGCCATTTACAGCCGCCGCCCTCCATACTATAAAAAACATACAGGCGACTCACCGTGCGACGACAATGACGCGGAGGCATAGCAGCCCAGGAGACACGTCCGAACCTGGACATGCAGCAGGTGGTGGAGGCCAGACGAGTGAACAACATCCTCCTCCACCAGGGAGCCCCCATGGCGCGACGAAGCCCCGAGGGAGGACGGGCTATCTGATACAGGTGCTACCTCACCTATTTTGGTCTTCACCTGCACACACTCCAGGGACTCCAGCTTTTCATTATACCTAACCATGCTTTAATACCTTTCCAAAGTGGGTTTCTGACCATAATTGTCGACCTGTAAAGTTTAAGAACATTAATCCTAGAGGAGTGTTTAAGCAGCTCACTGATGAGGTCAACTTTTAGACTTAACCTCTCAGGAGCCAGATGGTGTTTGTTTAGGACTTAGGTGAATTAAAGTCAACTGAAAAAGATTTACTGAGAAAAGTGAAACTGACTATTATTATTATTATTATTATTATTATTATTATTATTATTATAATTATTATTATTATTATTATTATTATTATTATTATTATTATTATTATTATAAACAAACTCACCCCCCTCTATATAAGTGCATCGTCATGGCTACTCAGAATTATGGTTAAGTATTCAGGTGATGATAACCACTTATAACAGAGCCTTTGTTATCTATGCGAGTCACGCACCAGAGTTCTGACGGATAGTGACACAACTCGAGATAAACTATATTGGTGGGTTTGTGAAGTTAAACGTGACACAAATAGATAAATAAGTTATTTCATTTTTCTCTGTTTATCATTATTTATTATTATTATATTATTATTATTCGTAGTAGTGTTTGAGGCGGCTCGTGTAGTCTGAAAAAAAACTAATTTGCGGTTCTGCTCTTGGCACTTTTATAACACTGATCATTTTACCTCGCTGGAAAATAAACAACCTGCCAACAGAGACGTGAGAACTGTCCAAGTGTAGTAATTGAAATTTGTAACACACAGCCACGCATGAATGAACGATATTATTACGAGTTGAAATACGTGTTCCTTCTTGATGTACCAGAAATCGATGAAGTAAAGTGTTCACAGGTTCGCACCGGCGGCACATTACTGGAACCTAGTGGTTGAGGAGGGCCGCCGAGCATGACTATATACTTTATAAAACCCAGTTGGGTGTAGGTGCCGGGGCGCAGTCTGCTGTGAGTCCTCGTGCTGTCCACTTGACTCTGCTGAATGTGAGTTTTTGTTTATCACATAATGTCGACAAATACTCATTTCTGTTGTGTGTTGGTAAATTTTGCTGTTTTTTTTATTGATCTGTTTAATTTTACCGTCATAACGAAGACCATAGTGAAGACTGTTATTGTGCTACAGGTGTTGTCAAGTGAGCATTTATAGGTAAATAATGTTGCCAATGAAATGAGCTTTATATGAGATGGTTTACGGTATTTATTTCTTACATCACGGAAGCCGGGACGATGACTCAGTGATAATGTGTGAACGTTTGGTATCACCTCTCTTCCTTCCTGGAGAAATATTACTAACGCTAATAATCCAAGTGGCATACCTGGCTGTTGGATAGTTCCGCGGTCTGGTTATCTTTCCAATTAATCCCCAATTTCACAATAATGAATAAATTACAAGTCTTGTGGAGGAGTAAAGGAAAGCTAAACGAAGGAAAAATTATGGCAAGGATCTTCATATTAGGCGCCACAAAGCTGGGGTCTGGTGGTGTAAGCTGAGGCAAAACCATTCACTAAACCTAATGTTCTTACGATAGTTTCTTTTAAGGTTGGGTTAGGTTATAAGACGGTAGGATTTATTATTTTTTTTTAGTTCATCTTTATTCAGGCATTATTTACAGGACTGTGAACTTAATATGTAGATGTTGCCTTATTTTTCACGTTTTTCTCTCGGGTTTTCTCGAATATTTAATTATGTATGCGTTTTATTTTAACTGGAAGTGTATTTTTATTTATAGTTTGCAAACCAGAAGCCTCCCAATTCGTACAAAGAATTTATTTTCCAACTGCATTGCCGACGGGGCTAAGAGATTAAAAGAAACAAGTCAATTAAATCTGAGAGAAACGAAAGTACTGAGCGATATATACACACAGCCCTCCAGGTTTTCGTAGAGATCGTGTGAATTCTTATATTACAACAGCAGCAACATGTCCTTACCTGTGAAGTCTTCTACAAACCAGGACAATAATGTTTCGATACAAGTGTTCATGAGATCTTAACGACAACCTATAATGTAGCTTGTATACATTTTTGAGACCCTTGTAGTGTTCAGTATTTCGCTTGTGCTAAATCAAGACAGTTTAATATTGTTTTCTTATTTGTAATTCGCCGAAGACCAGTGACCTAGAGGAAGAAATTAATATACTGTTCAGTGCTTCAGGAGGTTCCACACTGTGAGTTATAAATGATAATAAACTTGAAAATATTAAGGTGGGTGCCTTCGTAGAGTATCACATTGCCTTGTTCTATAGGTTGTGGGTGGTGGTGTGGGTGGATGTGGTGGTGTGTGGTATTGTATTTTTGGAGGCAGTGTGGGTTGTTGAAGCAGCAGCAGTGAGGTGTTGGTGGTAGTGTGGGTTGTTGTGATATAATTGTGGACTGGTGTGGGTTGTTAAGGTGTCAGTTTGCAGTAGAGGCTTAGTGGTGATCTAGGTTATGGTGTCAGTGTGATTAGGGGCGTTGTGATGGCAGTGGTGTAGTGGTGTTAGCGGGTTGTAGGTGTATGTTTGTGGTGTGTGTGTGTGTGTGTGTGTGTGTGTGTAGGGACGGTTGTAGATGTTGACGTGGTTGTAATGACGTTGGTCTGGTTGCTATACGTGTGATCATATTTTTGTCGTAAATTTGAATGCCTTTTCCACATTACGACCATAACCTTCTCGCTGTCCACCTGTTCCACAAAAGCACGTAACACACACACACACACACAAAGTCAGGCAAGATTTATTATATTGTACCTGTCGGGTCTTCTTGGGTTAAGGTATTAATTTTTTTTTAGGTTAAAGGGATATTTTCGGTTAAAGAGGTTTGTTAGGTTAAGGTTTTGTTGGGTCAAATGGTTGTTACTTTAAGGGGCTGTGTCCTGTGTCGGGGGTTGAAGAGTTGGCTGTGTCGGGGGTTGTTGGCTGTGTCGGGGGTTGTTGGCTGTGTCGGGGTTGTTGGCTGTGTCGGGGGTTGTTTGTGTCGGGGTTGTGTCGGGGTTGTTGGCTGTCGGGGTTGTTGTCTTGTTGGCTGTGGGGGGTTGTTGCCGGGGTTGTTGGCTGTATCGGGGAGTTGGCTGTGTCGGGGAGAAGGGTCATTTTCTCAGTCATCATTAATTTAACACCTCACAGCCCACGGTTAGGTTACGTAAAATTAGTAAAAGGTCAGATTTGGTGACGGGATTATCACCAACGCTGTCTAAGGGCATCCTGGGGGGTGTTATCGATCACCTGAGTCAAGAACTCCGTTATATAATGGGTACCAAACGCCTCTTAACCTCTCCAAAAGATAAGTGTAATCATCAGGTGGGAAGGAACAAACACTGTGTTATCTTGTGTAGTGTCCAGGGCGAATGTACTCCTTAAAACCATAACAGGAGTTGATCTTTGGTTTAGTTAATGAGGATGTCGACGATATCTTAAGTGAATAGCCAATGAAAAAGGACCATGCATATTCAAGTCCTGTTTTAATTAGTTCGTATTTATACTGATGGTAATTTCAGATTGTCTTCGCCTGTTATTAGTTGTGTGTGCTGACGACTGCATAACTTTGGTGTTGGCTATGATGAATAAATCAACAGGTTATTCATTAATGTGTCCTTGAACCCAGGTCAAGGTATGTGTAGGGGGTGGGTTGGGGAGGGTGTGGTATGGGACACCTGGATGGGACATTAACCCCTACCTCCCACTTTACCCCCCACCACTCTCCTACCTGTCGCAACATACCTTTCCTCACACACCCATTGGTACTTCCCCCCCCCTTCCTGGACCGTGGGCTGTCTCTCGCCTTTCTCTTACACCATCTCCCTCCTTATCTTGTCTACTATCTTCCTCCTTCCTTATCTCCCATCTTCATCGTTCTCCTTTTCCCGGCTATATGTCAACTCCTCCTCTCCCTACCTCCTCCTCCCCATCACCTCTCCCTCATTTCCTTTACTCCCCTTCTTACTCATGACTTGTTACCTCAACACTTCCTCCCTCCCACTAAACCATGCTCGCCTCCTCCTCCTCCTCCCATACCTCTCTAATGCTGCCCACCACCACCACCAATATTGACCCACTACACCGTGACGGGTCGCTGGCGTCCGGACACTCAGCCTTATGTATTTATCTACGTGACTTGCTGAGGAAAAAAAACACACAGGATGTTCTTGAAAGACTTAAACAGTTATATAAAAGGCTCTCCTCCTTACACTGTGGCGAGACTTTTACTGTTAAAATATTTACCCTTAAACTTTTAATCAGCTTTCTCCCTCCTCCCTCCCAAAATATGGAATGGAAAAAGGTATGAAAGTACCTGTTGATAATAACTTCTTTTAAACTTGGACTCGATTGACTAAAGAATGATTTTTTCCCCCGTGATATTGTATTATGTTCATTGTTCAAAGTGGAGAACAGGTAATGGTTATCTGTAGGTCTATACATCATTCTGAGTTTGGCAAGATTCGGTGGATACAGTTGAATTAGTTTGTATTTTGTTACTGTATACTGTAAGGCAATCATATTGAGTATATACATGAATGCTGTGCGACTCGGTATTATTAATCGATTTAGCTAGTCGCTTGAGTCTCGTTTGACATAAAAAAAATCTATACTTTTTTCGGAATTGTTGATCGTATACAGTACAAGGTGGTCACTACGTCCCTCGAGCTCTCCTCACTACATTCTCTGTAGCTCAGCTCGCTGGGGCAGCCTGGGGAGGAGATTGTCTCGTCGTCCCTAATACATGGAAAAAATAATAATTCCCAAACCATTGTGAGGTTATTTATACGATTATGCTTAACTATTACCTTTACGTTATGTTCATTTTTCATAAAATACTCCAAGTATAATTTCTGTTTTAAGTCCTTTAGGGATTTTGGTTAATCTTCGTTTTAACAGAAAAATAGCTTGTTTGATCTAACTTGTGTTTTCACCATAATGGGATCTGTTTGGGTCATGGAGTTACCACAGGGTGAGGGAAAAATACTACTTGGTGGGAGAGGGGAGGGTAGTCAGAGAAACAGAGGGAGGAAGGGAGAAGGCTCAGGAGTTCAAAGTATCGAGATGGAAGGAAGAAGAGGTAGGTATTAAAGTAGATGGAGTGGTGGTATCAGAGAGCACCAGGGTAGGAGGTGTTGGGACTAAAGAAGATGGAATCGTGATATTGGCGTCATTTGGCCGGCGGTGCACAGGTAGGGATTGAAGGAGATGGAGCCATGATACCAAATGTCACGGGGTGGGAGGTACACTGGTAGCGACTGATGGAGGTAAAACCCAGGTACCAGAAGCAGTCATGGGTGAGGGAACTACAGGTAGAGAATATGATAGATGGAAAAAAAACGTGATAGAGAAATGAATTAGTTTGTGCGCATGAGTGAGTGTGAGGCATGATACCAAACAAGTCATGAGCGGGAGGTGGACAGGGAGGGGTTGAAGGGGATGGAGCCATATTAAAGAACACGTGAGTTTGAGGATGCGCAGGTGAGGTATGGAACAGGTGGTGTCTCAGGCCCCTCAAGGCGGAGGAGGGAAAGACAGGGGAGGTGGTGAAGGTGGTTGGTGTGTGGCAGAGATCTTCAAGGTAGACAAAGTTCACTTCCAAATATTCAAAAAATTAACAATAGTAATTCGCCCTGAATCAGTGTTATTGTTTGAGGGAGTCAGGTTTATATTGTTTGAGAGAGTCAGGTCTATTATCTCCGTCAACACAGGTGAACAATAGTCGCACAAACACGCACAAAAAAATTTTTTTACAGATGAAATGAACAAAAATGTGAACGAAAACAATATTTTTACTTATTGAATAAAGTTATTTAGTTAAACAGGTAATATTTTGGGGGTTATTTTACTCTAAAATTTTGTCGGTAGTATTGAGAAAAGCTGACAGGTTGAGTGAACAGTGTGTGTGTGTGTGTGTAGGGGTGGGGGTGGGTGGTGGTCGTTGCTGTAGAGGAACTGTCACTCTCTATCTCACGTGACCGCCCATATGCCCTGTGACCTTCAGCTTACTATGAGGGAGTAATTTATCGGTTGAATTCGCTTGTATTAATGAGGCTAATGTGAAGGTCAGTGTCGAGTTTACTGATCTTTATACACACACACAACCTTGTGTCATTTGACCTAACAGCTCGTGACCTCCTGACCTGACCTTCTACAAGACGGTGATATAGAATTTATGGAATCGTGTCTGGCTATCCCTCGAGCTAGTCATTTTCCTGTTAAAAATGAAGTAGACCAAAATACCCAGCCCACCCCTCCCGCCCACTCCCCACTCCCCATCCCACCCATCCCGCCCATTTACCAGCCCACCCTCCAACGTCCACTCCACACTTGGATGCTTAAGTAGTATGGGTAGTGCCAAGAAGAGAGTGTAGCAGAGCAAATGAGACACATTCATAGAGTACCAACCTAACCTAACCATTGGGACGGACCCATCTAACCACTTGTTGTATTATATGGAGTGTATCCTCGAGGCGTAATGCATCCTAACCTCCCTCCACACTTTTGACTGCCTTACCCTTTGACCCCCCTTTTGAACTGTACCTACATGAGGACTGGTAAACTTCCTTTGGGCTGCGAAAATTACTGTCGTCATTGTATAGATTGTATCATGGCCAGGAAGAGGAAGGTGATGTTTACGGTCTAGAGATATAAACCCGCATCACTGATAACGTCACGTATGCCCCGAGGGAAGAGTTTCTGCGTCTCACCATGACTGTCAGATTCATTGTCTTCGCTCACCGAGTCTAATTTGCGTATGGTGGTCATTATCCTGTATTATGTGCTTAACGTGTATAAGTAGGGAAGTTTAAGGTAAATAGTGAATACCCTCCAACACCGATACCAATTCACTATAATATTGCAAGTTGTAAATAATGGGTTGGTTCAGTATTCCAGTAATAGGAGCTGTCAGCGCGTAAAAGAAGTCTGGGGATAAAATTACTGCAACACTGATCTAGTATGAGTATTTGTTAACCCAGGTACGGTCATCGGCAAGGTAATTGTCAGGTAAACCATCCAGTTATTATACGGGGAAATAACCAATAAGAATAATGATATTGACTGACTGTTGGTGAATTTGCCAATGAATGTGAAACTGTTTTTTTTTTTCAAATGTACAGTAGTTTGCTTGTGTATTGTGAAATGATGTAGAGAACCAGGACCAGCATGAGGCAGTATTGTACTAGCTCGGTGTTACGTAGCAGACGTCTTACCAGAACAACCGTTCCTCTCCCTCCCTCAATTATACCTTCCCGCGCTTCCCACCTCCCTCACTCCTTCCATTTACTGCTCTCTTCACTTACCCTCTTGTTCTTATATCTCTCCTACTTTCTTACAACTACGCCTCCGTCCTCCACAGACTAACCTCCAACTCTCCCACAGCCATCAGAGCCGCCACCACCATGCCTGAGTACAAGCTGATCTACTTCAACGCCAGGGGTCGCGCTGAACTGAGTCGCTGGATCATGGCTTACGGTGACATCAACTACACCGACGAGCGCATCGAGAGGGCAGACTGGCCCGCCCGCAAGTCCAGTGAGTCCCCTCATTAATGTGATTGTGAAAAATGGGATTTGCTAAGACTGGTGTTCAGGTGAAATGGTGCCCAGTCACTATTAGCTTACTGACAGATGTGAACACTTCCAGTACTTTAATGTCAAAAAATACAGGTGTCTGCCTTAGCTCCTGGGTTAGTGTTCTACAGCAGAAAGATCTTTCCTTGAATGTTCAGGATTTAGGTTCCACGTTGTTGTTTACGCAGAAACAGATCGGTGATGGTGGAGTAACATGTCTTGTGTGCGTGTGTGACGTACGCAGTATTTCGACACTTCATTGTTAAGTCTTTGCGTCATCCAGGATGTTTCTCAATATGCTCGGTCAGTCAGCAGGTAAACAAAGCTGACACTCACATGTCTTTAAAATGCACAGAAACACTCGAGTCAGTACAACTGCTGAGACTTGTCGTTTAGCTGTGCAATACATCACACCTGTCCAGAATTATTAGTGATTTCTTTACCTTAAATAAGTTAGAAGTTTAAACATTTTATAAGATACGAGGTTCTGGCCAGACATTAAATTGCTGTTCATACAAAACTCAAACCCATTAAAGCTTCTCTTTTATATTGGGTAAGTGAGTAGATAAATAAATGTCAAATGCACAATGGTGGACGAAATTCCCTTTATACTTTTGGTAACACCTGTCGTCTACTTGAGGGTTGTGTAGGTAAGGAGGAGTGGGATTTTAAAATCTATTCGCTTTGATTTATGTTCGTAGAAGAGGTTCGTCGCTCTCTTTTAACATAATCTGAAACAACAACAACAACAACGACGACGACGACGACGACGACGACTACCAGCTGTAAGACAATCACGTATGACTCACAGATCCTACTAAGTGGTGATGGAAGATTGGCTGTGATTGTAATTTTGTAGATGCTATAAATCGAACGAACAATAGTTACAATTTTATTTATACTGATTTACAAAACGACTTGACTTAAACTTTCACTTAACCATGGGTGACTAGAGCTTACGTGCCTATCCCATTTTGTTGAGTTGAAACGGGATTTTTATTTTATTTGGCTTAAATAACCTAGGATCACAACCTGCCAAAATTAACCACTATTAAGAAACGTTTGTGTACGGTACTGTAGATGGTAAAAGGTTAGTGGGATAAGGACATGAATATAATGAACAGCAGCCATGGAAAGTGAGGTACAGAATAATAACAGTGAACTTCATCTTTAAAACTCGCTTCTGCCTCTCCGTCTCGGTGCTTGGGAGCGATTTTATTTTTACTCTCTTCAAAGTGGCAATCAATAGTTTCATAACAAGGGTAAAGGAAGTGTTGACATTTTCACTCCTACATTTATCATATACACTTCACTTAAGAAACTGTCGTGTTTATGGGAAAACTTAAGGTTGGTTCTACACTGTAACTGTTAAGGTGAAGCCACATTAACTCAACATTATCAGTAACGTGTTATAAAAATGTTGCTGAAATTACGCGAAAATACTACAATGTTACCAGCAAAGTTATTGAATAGTTATTTACCATTAATTTGAATTTCTCATATTAGCTATTTCCTCGTGGGTAGCCGATCACAGAGGCTACAGTTGTAGTTTGTTCCAACCTCCCCCAGCTGTTTAAACTTGAGGGCATTAGGTCAGAGCACTGGGACTTGAGGCTCTGTCCCAATGGTTAAGTTATGGTAGGAGCCGAGGTACGTGTAGTAGGTGACCCCCGTGAAGGTCTCGAGTAAAGGGATCATCTCACTGTACACAAATGAGAACAAATATATCATCTACAACATGTTTACAGCATTGATAAAAAAGAATAGTAATATAGGTCTTCATCTTTGTGCGATAGAAACGTTATACAGTAGAGACTGTTTAATAATTAATAGGAAAAACTTTGACTCATTAATTGTAATTGTTAGTTGATGTATTTAATTGAAATGAATAACAAAATCCCTTAGTTATCAATGACTTATTATAACAAGAAAAAACTCCTGTGATATTTAATTGTAAAATCCTCGTGTACAGTTTAAAAGAAACAATAGCCAGTTAGCATGATATTGTCACAGGTGAAGATACGGGCAGGCCCTTCAGAGAGCTACAACAACCTGGCGACTGGTCCTCATTCACCTAACCTGTCCAAATAGGAGTTAAGACACAATATTCTTCTGATTTCCACGGACTTAAAAACATAAACAACATTCACACGTGAGTCCACACAATAAGTGACTTGTATCCTCATCCCAACAGCTATTCCCGGAGGCAAGGTGCCAGTGTTGATGGTGGACGACAAGCCTCTGCCACAGTCACTAGCCATCGCCCGCTACCTGGCCAAGCAGGCTGGGCTCATACCTTCAGACGATCTCGACGCTGCTTACTGTGACGCCCTGGCTGACACACTCTCTGAGATGATGGCTGAGGCTTACAAGATACTGTAAGTTCGGTCACTTGTTATTTTACGAATGCCTTTTTTCTCTTTTAATTTGTTTGTTTTCCTCCCAATTTCACCAGACAAATTAAATACTGTAGATTCGCTCTTCTCTCTCAATGTTTCCTCGAACTGTTTTATAGAGACCTCTTAATGTCATATTTAATAACATACGAATCATTGAAAAAACTACTTATACATGGCCCAGGTTTATGTCTTTTATTGCAAGGTTTGACATATGCTGAGTTTGGATGTTACTACATTATTACTCTTAAAAAAATACACTTGAAGACGCCTCGGTTAATATAACCCGCTAAATGCTTTGAACCCGTTTTTATATATTTTCCAGATAACATAATCTCAAGATGTCTTTTTCAGGTTCGCCAAGATAGACGAAGATGAGAAGAAGAAGAAGTACAAGGACGACTTGTACCCCAACATTATATCTCCTCTCTTGCACCGCCTCGACAAGCGTCTGGCAGATAGGGAGTGGTTCGCTGGAGGCAAAGTTAGTATACCCACTACTATTCTCACTTATTGTCGTAAATGTTCAGTAATTGCTAAACATACATATTAATTGAAGGTCCTAAATGCTCACGATCATCCTTTAATGAAAACTTGCATACAGGTACTATTATTCTTAATTATCTAAACTACTGTACTGATTCACTAATTATTTAGAACTTGGCGGGGAGGATTGCAGCATCAAATGTCAATACTTAGTTATTAGTTTTTGTTCAATAGTCTACTGCAGTAATCTCCACCATAGTATCAAAATCTTGGCATGTATACAGTATGATGGACTAGGAATCAAACTTCTCGAGTAACTGGGAAAGATTGTCCAAATATCAACCTTCCTTGATGGCTCCCTGAGTAAACAGATGTGGCTGGTACTGTAGCTTAAACGACAGGAGTGGTAAAATACTGTAGCACTTCTTGGAATATTTGAACTTATATCTTTACTGGTGAATAATATAAATACTTACACTGTTATGCTTGATCACTGTTATATCGAAAGAGATGGATAGTGAATATTCCTCAATTTTCAAGCTTATCTTACGTCTTTACCTCAAGTTTACCAAGTGTCCACCTCATTTACTGAATTTGATGGACTTTATTACTACAGTAGTGGCTTCTGAAGTATTTTCATCTTGTTTACTTTAATAGTCAACAAAATCCCCCACGACCTCGAGGAAACTCTTGATCTCAACACACTCAAGAACTCCCTCCAAGCCTTATAGATCATCATGTATCCCTGTGTAGCTTAATTCTTTCATCTAAATCCTGTCGGTCATCTTTATTAGAGTTGTTATTCCTCCCCAGATAACATGGGCTGACCTGATGCTTGGGCTGGTGTTTCAAGGACTGAGGAAGAAGCAACCGACGATGCTGAAGGAATTTTCGAGCGTAGAGAACCACGTCAACAAGGTCGTCGCTCTCCCTAAGATCAAGCAGTGGATTGACAGTCAGCCCGAGACCCCCTTCTGAGAGGCTTTCCAACATAAATGGACGTCTGTTTCATTGTAATTCTTCACTATCCATTACAATACCTTTCTTAAATGGACTTACCTGTTTTTATTTCAGTTTTTGACTAGTTGGGACTACTTTTTTGTTAACTATTTCCACTATTTCTTCTTGGTCGACATCTTTACTTACTTGTTCGATCCTCTATTTGATGTTGATCCCCTCACAGTTGTTGTATTGTCCATCCCCATTAGTGATTTTCTTTTCCTGGTCTTTATATGCAGTATAAATATATAAACCGTATTTAGTGTCAACATCATTATAGTAAAAGCAACGGATAAATATCCTTCTTCAGCGACGTCAGGATATTACCAAGTGCAAAAATGTGTAAAAGAGATCATAAAAATCTTTATATATTGAGAGCTGTTTCCATACCCTCCAGTGTTTAAGAATGCACCTGTTTTTTTTTTTTTTTACTTTATAAATCAATAGAAAACAAATCCCTCAAGATAAAATACTAAAAACAATTGTAAATGGGAAATTAAAAGTGGATTTCAATTTTAACCTTTACTTTTCCCCACAACAAGGAATAGAGTAGAGTTAATGACATTCAAAGATAAGACAGAAGGTAATGTCATGTTCGGGTATGGGAAGAGAAGGGAGAAGCTTTGCATAGTTTTATCGCAAGAACAGTTGACATTTACTATAGGTAGGCTCTCACAGTAGATAGAACAGAAGAGGTGGTGGAGGGGAGGTAATAATGCTTTAATTGATATAATATGTGGGAATTCTTCATAACTGGAAAATGTGCCAAAGGCCTGGACAAGAAGACAAATTGTACCGTTTTCTGTATAAGAGGAACTGGGAATTTTAAGTGTTTGGAATTAAGTGTTGTGTAAACAGGAAACAGGAGGGAGACGAGAAACCAGTGAAAGGAAAAGAGAATAGATTTATGAAGAGGGTTAAGAGCAAGGTGATCATAGGTGTGAAGAAAGGGAGTGAATCTGTGTAATCCTGGGGAAATGGGTGGTGGCCGGGGGGTAACGTGATACTTGACCAGGCGAATGTTGACCCTAATTGCTCTTATTCTTTCTGGCAATATGCAATGTTTTCTCAGATATTCATGTCAAAACTTAAAGGAGATTATCCTATTTATGTCCTCGTATTGGGGGTTTCTAAACAGCTCAAGAGCGTTTAGAATGGAGGACTATGGTTTCCAATCCTGGTTGTATTATACTGTAATCACTACCTGATATTCGAGTGCTCCAGAATTTAAATAAATAAAAAAATCAATAAGAACTGAATAAAAAGGAAATGGTTATCTCTTCCTTTTGGTTTCAGGACAGTCTTTCTCTCTACGTTTTTTGTGATTATTATGTGTGTTAGGGGTTTTCTTCAGTGGAAATGTATTCTCGGGATATACAGGGTGTCCATAAATGATTACCCTAAAAACAGTATGCTCCCATATTTTAATCAGGGTAATCATTTATGGACACCCTGTATTTCTGCCTACGTGTGACTCATCGCCAGAACTGGGTCATAGTGGAATCGTATCTTTTGCGACTGATAGCATTTCTCCACACACACATCCGAAGAACATACTGCTATACTGGGTTGAAGAAAGTCGGGTAAATTGCCACTCAAATGATGCAGGAGGTGACATCGATACAAGCGTGATTATTTACAAAACCTGTAGTTAAAATTTGTTTGGCGGAAGTAATATATAAAATAATCTTTGTACAGAGAAAAAAAATAAGTTTCACTGTATTATCGTGGAAGGAAGTGGTCAGAATTTGGCATATTGGGATAAAATATTGAGGAAAATAATAAAAATTTTATCTTCAGCACATTTATCGTCGACGAGGTAGATGTTTACATTGAAGTCACTGGGCGTTTTGCGAGCCACTCTTTGATTTTGGGTAGATTTCTCACTTTTTGGATGTGGGCCTTCAGTGCCGGGTACTTGTCCAGCAATTTAGAGGAGAACCCGTTAGTTTCCTCACCGAAATACGAGGCTATCGACAGGTCAGCCCAGGTGATCTGTGGGAGGAGAGTAAAATTCGGTTAATAATTTGACCAAGATGGTGTGGGTTCCTTATACAGTGATCAAGGAATAAATTAACAGTAAATGTATATTGTGTATTATGTAAGATTTAAATAACAGAATTTACATAAGATTTGTAATACAAGAATAATGAGTTTATTTACACACAAAATTAAGGATCTTCGCCTCGGTAGTCTTATGAGTTTTTTTTTCGATATAAATGGAGGAAAAAACTGTGAACTGTGTACTGTGAACTTCTTATACGATGTTCTCGTTCTCTCTCTCTCTCTCTCTCTCTCTCTCTCTCTCTAGACTGGCACTCATAAACGAGATCTTTTACTGTGTTGTTGTCAGAGAAAAAACTTCAAAAAGAGAGAGAGAGAGAGCACACACATCGTACAAGGAGTCCACACAGCCCACACTATACAGACACTTGGTTAACACTGAGTCACTCACCTTGCCTGACGTGTACCATTCCTTCTCCCCCAGGTGCTTGTTAAGGCGTTCCATGACAGGCTCTGCGTGGTTAGGGATGAACTCCTCCCGTACGGCCTTCTTCCCGTCCTCCTCACTCTTACCGCTGGTCCTGCAAGATTTTTTTTTTTTTGAGGGGGGGGGTAGGGTCGAAATTATTGCAGGCTAAATAGGTTCCCATATCTAATAGTCTCAACTTAACCTACAAGGTGTTATAGCTTATGTATTAGTACTGGGGTAAGTTCTGTTAGTACTAAAGGTCCATTTGACTAGTTACAATGTGTGTATTTAAACAGTAACACGATATTGTTTTGCCAGTTATAATCTGTTGGTCAGAAAGTGACATATTTGCCATAATTGGTCAGTTAGTTTCACTGAGTGTATGAGAGAACGTGTATATGTAATTGTGAATTTGTTGAAGTATTTGAGTTAAACTTGAACAACTATGATGGTACACACGTTGTAGAAAGACACACTATACTTACTTGGCCTTATGCCCCTCGGTTATCAGATCTGAGACCGTGTCGACAAGGGCATCACAGTAAGCTGCTCGGAGAGCGTCTTCAGGCACTAGTCCGGCCTTCTTGGCTACGTAGCGGGCAATAGCTAAGGACTGTGGTAGTTGTTTACCGTCTATCTCCAACATCGGCACTTTTCCCGTCATGATGGCTGGAATAAAACACAAGGGGAGCTGTGTTAACGTGTACTGTGTGGGTCTTTGTTTACTTTTATAATACGAGCATATTAAGTGAGATTATTGACAAAATTTTAATTTTGTCCTGATATCGAGGGGCATCGTGTGTTTAGGTTATCAGTTCTCTACACGTCTATTCCCCTGTGGAAGCTGCCCGGCAACAACTGATGGACTTCGGCTGAAGATCCTTTATCAGTGTAAGAAATGAACGTATTGACCTTGATCTGTACATATCACTCGTTTAAGGAGTGTGTGGCATGGCGTCATAGGAAGCAGCTGTAATACTATAATAGGTTGACTTTTTTGGGGGGTAATGGATTAACGAAACATTTTACAAAAGTACTTACTCTTCTTCCTCTCAGGCCAATTCTCCAGCTCGACGCGCTCGTCAGTGTAAGCGGTGCCACCATAGGCGAGGATCCATCTGGTCAACTCGGCCCGACCCTTGGCGTTGAAGTAAACCAGTTTGTACTCAGGCATTGTGGTGGTTGTGGCGACCCTGCGAGAGAAACGCGGAGGTCAAGGAAAATGATTGAAAGAAGCGAATATAAATATGAAAATAATCCTAATGGAAATAAATAACTTGAAAAACTCCTTAGAATAATATATAAACATCTCACGGGTGTTTGGGGAAGGAAAAAATGCCAAATAGAAAATTACGCTACAGAAGTCACATCATAGCCAGAGTATGAGGCCATAACTCGAAAACATGGATCTCATGTCAAAAGAATCCTGGAGACGTGTGTGAAATCTCGACAAAGAGCAGAAGAAGAATATAACAGACGAAGAAAGAATACCCCAGGTCTTTAATCTGATCTTTCTCTAATACCCGTGTTGATTTATGACTCGGGATTTTAAACGTGACTAAACATATTCAGATGGACTGCGGAGCTAAAGTAGTAGTTGTGCGTTAGGCCGATAGCTTGAGGAAGACACCGTCATTGAATCATGTTATTCCTCTGATAAAATTCCATGACAGATAAAATATATATCAAATTTATGAAAGAAATGAGGTTAATATTTGTTCAAGAAGTAGGAATGCAATTTTTTGTGGAGTTATCTCTCATAATAGATACATACGTTAATATAACATTCATCCCTTACTTACTTGCGTTTTACGTTAACGGGGGAAGATTCACGTTGATGCGGGTCCCTCAGTTACTAGTTAGTTATGTTGGGATAATGAAAGTCTTTTTTTTCAGTGTCATTAGTGTTTGCTGTTATAATTATTTTCTGTGTTAACTTATGTTAGTTATAGTCAGCTTGAGTCAATGTCGGGGGGAGGGACGAGAAAAATCTGGCGTAAGACCCCCTAGTAAAGGTGTTGTTCCCTATCGAACTTAGTAGGACGATTTACAAACTGACATATTTTTGCAATACACTCAAATACACCTATGACACGCACACACACATACACAATAACGAGGCAGGTGTACATACCAACACTACAGGATACAGACACTCGCCAACACTCCACTTCAGAACATTACAGCATCAATTACTATTAATAAATACGAATTAAAGAGAAAATCAAACATCAATGAAAACAAATATTGAAAGATGTAAAACTGAGGAAACAAATATCTACTGTGGGAATATCGTATCGTAGTGCGGTTGACGTATACTTACGGTGGTGGTGTGGTGCTGGTGAGAGGCGGGGTCAGTGTGTGAGCGTCAGCGGATACTGCCGTCTACTGGGTGTGTGGGCACTGCTACAGCGTAAATTGTATCAAGGTCGCCCTGCCCACCAACACCACCCCCCACCCCTCCTCCCCTCTCCCTATCCACCTCCAAATACACGGGGTGAAAGAGGAGAAAGCGGAAGAAGAAAAATCACTACTAGATAAAAATTAAAAGAGATAAATAAACATGGGGCAAAGTACATCACATCCATCTTTCAACAGCTGACGCGGAACTATAGTCTCCAACATGCAAGAAATGTTTGGTGTTATTTGTTTAATTTAAGAGGAGAAAAATCCATAGCAAAATATACAAATGGAGTAGTGAGTACACAGGTCTGAAGCCATCGTCCAGGGTATGACAGAAGCTACTACATAAAGTATAGGAACAAGATAGTCAACACCTCTCATGTTAAACAATGTTCTCACTGTGACTTGTTGTTTCTTTAGTACCGTAAATGCCATCCATTCCCAATTTGAAAAGTGGAACCTCCTCCCGACTTAATCTGACAAGGTACAAAATCATTACATTCACTACCACGGCACCACCTCTCGTCCTCAGCTCATTCATGTACTCAGCGATTACAGGTCAAATGGGTCTTAGTTCTGATACGTCCCAATTCCAATAGGCCTCATCGTAACTTGACCATTAGGAATGAGTCACCTTAGGGTTCGATTTCATTAGCACTAAACCCCAGTCATAATGGTTGTTTGGTTAAATTAGGCCCCATTGACCAGTCACCCCTCTAGTCCACCTGGTAAGGGTATTAATTATAATGATAAAAATATAAAGAATTAAAGATAATAAATCCATAATTGTAGAAGCTCCTGAGGCAACACGTGTACCCGGGCACACCAGGAGAAGCTGAACTCAACACTAAGCATGACTGGGTAGAACACACAGGAATCATCCAGAATCAACACAACAACCATGAGTCAACACAACAAGCATGAATCAACACAACAAGCTTAAACTAATGCGTGACTTAAGTACCCTGCATATCGACTTGAACCGTTTCAATCTGTCGTTTTAAAGTGTGGTGTGGCGTAAATGTTTCTAACAGTAGAGTTACCGAGAGACACCTGTGAGATCTTCGGTCCTTTGTTTCGTGGTGCCAGAACTGCCAGTCACCCGCCACGTGGTCTGCAGCTTCGCCAGTTTGTACACACTCACAGACAGCACACAGATGATGTAAAGATTTAAAGGTTCCAGTGTTTCTTATATAAAAAACTAGTTAATACGTGGTCTACATCAACCTGTCTCTTTGATTTACACGTGTCGTAAGATTAACGCCTCTCAATGTACCTGAACGACATAATTTATAGATCATCTTTCAAAGTTACTGTCATGGCCTCAATAACTCATGTTTACAATGCCATAAATCTGTCATTCGTTCTTCCATACACATTCTATATTCCCGATGTTCAGACTCCTCCCATTTATTCTGTCCAGCAAACTCTTCGTCAATCTAATTTTGCCCACTAAACTCCTCGTCTGTCTAATTTTGTCCAGTAAGCTCGCCTCGCCCATCTAATTCTGTCCAGCAAACTCATCGTCCATCTAATTCTGTCCATCCACTTAACTCATCATTCAACTAGTTTCATCGAGAAAAAAATAATCTCGGCACGAACACCCTCGCTTGATTCTTTCGAGGAGCCTATCAGGTGATACTGATGATTAATACAGGTATTCTTTTGAGCTGCTGCTGCTGGGCTAACGCTGGGATAACAGGTAGTAGGCAGCTACCAAACAGGGAGGTACTACCGCCTGGGAAGATATTGGAAGCATATTGTGTTGTCTAATGGTAGACCCTGCTGCCATATGGCATCACGAAATTTGTGACCAAGTCCAAGGTTGCTGATCTGACTTTCTGCCTCATTTACATACAATTGCAGGGTCTCAATTGTTTCTCTTTCTTTGACAACACAACCTTACTGTACAGTACACATCATTTCTCACTATTGATTTTTTTTTCATTTTTGTGTATCTCTATGGTTTTTTAGCCCGGGTGGTCTAATCCCTGTAAAAAATTATATATATATATATATATATAAATAAAATAAAAAAAACTGTTACTACGTCTCATGTTATCACTCGAGTACATCACAAGTGCAGTCACAGATATTGGCCCTGAGTCACCAAGTATAAACCAGCAATTTCCTTTAATATGAGATGAATCATCACCTATATCATAATGGACGGTAGATGAGGATGATGACACTGTGTTGAAGACTGTGTTTATAAGGTATTGTGGTAGTGTGACAGCCAAGGGAGCTAGGTTGTGACATGTTAGCGGGTTCCAAGCAGAATAACTTGTCATGGTTACTGGAGTGGTGAGCGCTGTCAATCTCTCTTCAAAACCCTCCCCGTCGGTCACGTAGTCCACTGGATGTGTTATGTCGGTACAAAATACATGATTTATGAAGGTTTACTAATATGTATTAAGAATATATGAATCGGATCACCCCAGGTTATTTCATCAGATGATTAACCACTGTAACACTACCTGGGTAACTTAGGTTAGGTTAAGTAATGACGCCTACGCACGCCTACGCCCACGATAACCAGCTGTTACGAGGGAAACCTGAAAATTTGCCAGTTTATGTGGGGTCACCATTCATTATCCTCCCAAGCGTGACCAGAGACCTATACCAGGTGCCATGAAGGTAACTCCACTCATAGAACTGACTTGACTACACGCCCATATTGTGAACTAGCCAATCGGTGGAGAAAAGTGCCTAAAGTATCTCTGTAAAGACTAATTCTGATTGGACACTCAAAATATACTCTCTACAGCAAAAAGATAATGTAAGATATATGTATACAGTCAGTTTAGCGTTGGGTGTGGTATGGTGTGGCGACAACAGCACTGGGCGCGGTCAAGTTGGTGGATGTTTCTCTGTAGTCGTACGGGTGCAAGTATAGTGGATTCCCTCCCCCACGGTATATCTACTTAGAAATAGGGATAAGACATACAACTTCATAATCACGTCTTTTGTTGAATAAATTTAAATAGTCAAATAGTCACTTCACATTTCTCCTTGACTAATGTAATGGTTCCCAAGTAACAGGTGGATAAGTACAAGTAAAATGATATTAAGATAAAGAAACAAGTGAACCTCCTTTAATTAAACTAAAGTACTTATACACGAGTAAAGTAAAAACACACTTATGTTATACCAGAATAGGGTTAGGTGTAAATTAATCTGTTCATTATCTCTCAGCTTCTCTAATAACAGTGACCTATGACCTTGTGACTCGTTGATGGGTGAGTGATAATGCTTACCAAGTCTCGTTATGATACCTTCAAAAGAATAAGACTAATTGTGGCAACAAGTTTCGGATTAACACACACACACACACACACGCACACACACACACACACACACACACACACAGAAACGCCCCGCATACTCCCTCCATTGTCTGATCTCTGAGACCTTTTCACACACACACACACACACACACATAAATTCTTCTCGTGGCTCGCTGCACACAACAACATTATCTGTGGACGCTATGTTTAATCTTATTGTTTTTTTTAATAATTAATATAATCAAAACGAATAAAATACTTGGCCTATATATTCACCACATTTTAGATATACATTAAAATAAAATAATCATTGGTTAAAGATGTGAGTATATACGTGAATCCCCACATGATCAATGAAAATACTTGACCTGTGAATACATAACAATATATAAATCCATTGTGCTCTTTCATGTTAAGAGGTCATAGGTCATACATCAAAGTCATCACTCTACATGTAAGTATATAAGAATGTATTTATTTTCAACAAAATCTAAATACAAGTTTATATTTGATTGAACATGTACAGTACAGGATATACAGTATAGTAGATGGTTCAGGTATTCCGTTCAGCATGATTATAATCAACGCCTGTTATACCTTGACAATCAGTTGCGGATTCCAAACTGGGACTTTGTGTAACCATATTAAACGTCTTTAAAAGGAATCAATGATGTTTAAGAATATCATAATAATAAATATGGAAAGAATATATGTGTGGATAAAAAGGAATTAATTTGGTAATTAACATGTCCAGGGGGGAAGACGGTGAGGTAAGGTTATCTTAAGCAAAAGGTCTTTAGTTTACAATTACCAGATAATTTAGTTTGCCTTTGTCATCTATTAATGCTGTGTGTGTGTGTGTGTGTGTGTGTGTAAAAGAGAGAAAAATAGATTAAGTGAAATGAGTACTCTTAAGAGGGAGAGAAAGAGTAGCTTTACAAATTGCCGACGAATCCCCCACCTAACCCCACCTCCGCCCGAGTAAGCACCAACCTATCTGGTCCCGCCTGGGTGCTGTTGAATAGACCTCCTGCTTAAATCCGCTTCTAGGAAGAAAAAATGCAGCTTACAGCCTGCCACAACGAGGGTGTAGGGGGGAGGGGAGGGGCCGGCTTGTAGCTACAGTATGTGTGTTTTAACTACGTTGTCAACTCTATGAACGCAGTTCCTGTTTCACTGATGACTGCTTTACGGAATCGTCGTCACCTCAACTACCCCGACTAGACTACTCAGTCAGTACGGCTGGCCGAGGTGAACTACCACCAACCAAACGAAACGAAGCCTCGAAACCAATCCATTAGCACCTAGACGTCCGGCGGAGCGAGAGCTCATGACTCAAACAGTACAGTATATACCAGGTGCCACCATTGAATTGAATTGAATTGAAACAGTTTATTTAGCCAGAAAAACACAGATACAGAATGGATAATAATAACAATATTAACATGGCTGAGCCAGTTGAGAACCTCAGCCCTCCTTGAGGCACCTGATATATACTATACATTTATCTCAAGGAAGTATTATGTAACATTTAGTATCATCTGGAATAGTACAATAGCATGGTAGTAATAAGTACATCTCATAGTGGTACCACGGTTATCACTTCAATATTTATTTATTTTATTATTTATTATTTTTTATTTTATTATTTTTTATTTTTTATTATTATTTTTTTTATTTTTTTATTTATACATACAGTATACACATACATATACATATATATATATATATATATATATATATATATATATATATATATATATATATATATATATATATATATATATATATATATATACATACACAAACACCTATACATATAAATTAGAGTGGAATTTAAAAACATAAGTATAATGGGGGAGCAGTACAACCTGGGTTGTACAGTAATAAGGTTGAACAAGAGGACAGAGCTTTCAGGATTATGTCTAGTTGGCAATTATGTTTATTGCAATGGTAATTACTTATTTATTTACATGATAATTTCCGATAAAGCGGGTCGTGGAGTGGTGGTCCAGCAGGCGTTGTGTGTGGGGACATCTTAGGAGGTAGTGGATAAGGGTGCTGCTGTCGGGTCTTCTGCATAATGCACAAGAGCGTTGCTCAGGGGATGCGGGGATACCAATCTCCCAAGCAAAGTCATACCCAATGATGATACGGGCAGCAATCACGTCCCCTTTCCCCCTAGACGCCCTGTTATCATGTACAGGCGTTCTGCACCTTGGTCTGTTCTCATTATTCACCAAATGGTAATTAGCCATGTTTATAACAATATTTGTATATAAATCAAATATTTTAATAGCAAAGAAGTTACGAAAGAAATGTTAAATATAAATTATTACATTAAGTATAATGATGTAATAATATTTAGGCTGTTAGTGGCTCAATGTTGTGGCCTTGGGATACATTACACCAGCCTTCACCCTCACTACCTGTTATATTATTGTGGTCTCACCAGGTAAGTCTTCAACGGCCAAGTTCATATTTATTGTCGTCAATATAATGATTGTGTTTGCATTGTTATATGATTCATTCAGAGTGATTGAGACGTTGATACTGATGGAAACTTGGTATTATGTTCCTTACTGTCCATTATCTCCCTGATAATTAAAAACAGTTTTTTCCCACATTTTAGACAATTCTCAAACACTTAATCGATGACGTTTCCCTAGCAAACGACTTATGCCCGTTTAGGAGGTTGGATTAATATTTAGGTTATTTGCAAGGGAAATGTCATAGAAGAAGGTGTTTTAGAATTATCCAAACAATCAAAAAGACATGTTTTTAATTATCAAAGCGGTTATGAACCGAAATTAAAACCTTACCTAATTTATTTTCGGTATTATTTTCTTGTAGCACCGTTCATTCCTACCACTAATCTATTATCATATTCGAATAAGACGTCTAATTATAAGATAATTTTCATCTATTACGTTACCGGCGGAATTGTATAATAACGGAGATAGCTTTTCCAAATACATTTATATTTTCTTCCATTACTTCCTGCCATTGTCTGCCTCTCACCTAACACTGCGTGTCTCTCGCGTCTCCTTCATAAATCATGACGCGCATGCGTACCCGTACACGTCACGCGGCCAATCAAAAGCGTTTTTGCTAATTCAGAGTATATTTGGCCCAATCAAAATCGAGTTTTATTTTGGGTCTCATATTTTGAAATTCAAGTTCAGTTCCGACCATGGAAGTCTGCGATGGATGTCACTTAAAGTATATGGAGCCGATTGCGAGTTTTTCGAAAGAAAAAAAAACGTAGAAACTATAGCATTTTTTCGATCGCATGGTGTTCTTCCAACCTCAGTAAGGTGTACTAAGAGCAAGACGGAATGTAAATATCGCAAAGACCAACATATGTGGCGTTGGGTAAGAATCCCAGAATGCAACTACGAACAAGAACCAGGCCAATAAGGTAAGAAATAGGTGATTCCATCATATGGTGAGAGTCAGTTAAGTTAGGTCAGGTTAGGTTAGGCTTGGTTATTGTTTTTCTAGTGTTTTATTGTGTATTTGTTAGTCGCTTAGGCACTTTTTTTCTCGGAAAACGTCAAACGAAAAAAAATCACTAAAAAAACCCGGCTAATTTCCGCCAAAACGGAAGGTCATATTCGGTCTCAGCACACACAAACACACTAGAAAAATTTATTTTTAACTTGCTACAAGTGAACGGTGCTGCAAGAAAAATTTACCTTATTTTCTTTTGCAACACTATCCCTCATAAACATAGTTACATTACAGACTGTCCCATACATCATGAAGGTGCAATACTGTACGTTAATGTTCGTCTTTTACACATTCCTCTTCTAGTGTTTCTGACCATCCTAAATATGTTATTATTTTAATTATGAATCGATATTTTAGAGTAATGTTTTTTGTGCAAATGCTTAGTTTTTGATATGTTAACCCTCAAACGTTGGGTAATGTCTGCAGTTGTTGGTGTGTATTGACATCTGCTCTGTTTGTGGTAATAAACGTTAGGTAATGTCTGCAGTTGTTGGTGTGTATTGACATCTGCTCTGTTTGTGGTAATAAACGTTAGGTAATGTCTGCAGTTGTTGGTGTGTATTGACATCTGCTCTGTTTGTGGTAATATTAGAACAGCACTACCACCAGAAAGAGGTGTTCAAATTTGTTATTTTTTTCTACGGATGTTCTTATCATTATAGTAAGTATTTTAAAATAGGTGACATTTACTAGAATCGAATTTAGAACCTCACCTAACCAACCAAAGAATCCTACTAACTAACTAGCCTGACCGCTCCTTCGGATACTCGCCATATTAAACAGAAAGTATGCTTATTTTGATATCTGGTACCAATGAAAGCAACTTTGCTGAAGTGTCATGGTGTAATTTTACTTTTTTGTGGACGTGAGAATAAGGCGTCCTGATCCATGCTCAATGTCGTCATCCGCTCTTCGTTTGTTTCAGTGCAACAACCGAGCCTCGACTTTGATGGTTTGGAATTTTCTCTAATCCGGAACCAGTCTGGTCCCAAGCTTTCCAGATTAGCGAGGTCCAACCTGTATTATTAAAGGTGTCATTCCTGTAGTGAAAGGGTTCAAATTAATGTTTGACCTAACATCAGTTATGATCCAGGAGTCAGCAACACAAAGCCAGGAATATGGGATTTCACAAAGACCCATCAGGGGCCAGTCATTAGCAACCATAGAATAGGAATTTAGAATGCTCAAATCTTTTGTAAACTACTGTACATACAGTAGACTACAGTATTTTGTAAAGTAGATTTTTGGCTGACAGATACTTGACTGTACCTTGTGATGCTTACATGCGAATGGTCGCACACTATTCCTCAAAAGGCAAAAACTTTGAGCCATCAGTGCATGATGTTCTTGCTTTTATATTTCCAAGTTGACAACCATCAAGCACACTGGAAGTTCAGTGTAATGTTTATAAATTTAGTATTTGTGATGTTACTAGACATCACATCATAATGAGTTATATAACCATGTAATCTCCCTATACCTGGAACTGGTAACAGTTTCTTGCCAATAGGCCTGCCTAATACAGATATATAACTCAAATTTTATTTTATTTTGGACCCTCTTTAACAAAATATGATTTTGAATTCTGTGCCATCTTTCATGAATTGACTATTGTATGGGCATCCTTAGACTACTGTACTGTAATATATGAAAAGCACTAATCTTCCAGTAGACCAATAAAACTGTACACACTCTTCTGATCATTTTTGTTCCTCATATATACAATATATAGTTTCAACACGGCTGTCACTTTAAAGTTTTGTTTTTATCTTCCTTCAGGATGACATACATTGATCTTAAGGATGAGATCTGCAATACATGGCTAAGGTTGACTCCTGAGCAGATGGCACAAATGCGCATAGCTCTGTTAGAAGTTTCTAGCTCAGTTGGGGAATTTCCAAGGATGAGAGAGATCAGCAGGTGTGCTGACGTATCTTCTGCTCTAGTTCTTCTTGAAAGATGGAGGCTTCTGACACCACAAAAGTAAGTTGTGTTACTGTACAGTTATCAGTGTTTAGTGTACTGTAAGTGCATAGATATAAAAAAAATAGTTTGGGTAGTATACAGTACTGTATTGGAAGTAAAGGATAATGTTTGGGTTGGACTAGGATGTGTTAACCACAAACACCACAATGTTCAGGTTAAGTAAAGGATGTCAGGAGTCTTGACTTTAAAAAGTGCTGAGATCTTATTTTAATCCTTATAGATGGATCATACCTAAGCAAGATGACTTTATCAAGAATGGAGCTTAGAAGTTTATACCTGAAGGCATCATCTTATCTTGGGGTCATGGTAATTCTCACCATTCACTTTGTCGAATTAGAGTGTGTTGGTAGTGCATGAAAGGGCCATGTTGATCAAAGCCTGAAGTTTGATTAATTTCTTAAGTAATTCTCAAGTTTTTCTTTTTGTTCAAGTTCTTAATTGGCATATCTGGGATGCATGAAGTAAACAGGAATTCTGAGAATGTACACAGTATACTGTATTATACGTACTTTGGAACTTGTCTGTTAGTATAGTACCATATTACAACAGGTGCTGGGTCATTAATCAGTATTATATATTGTACATTATTTAAAAAGAGATTATGCAAAAAACTGGACCTGGAAACATTAGCCAGAGGGGGTTGCAGGTCATGTAGTAATTACAACTTTCTTTCTGTATCTTCTTAAATGTCACACTGGCTTCAAATTGCATGGTTACTCCAGAATGGCTATGGGGTAATAAAGGAAAGATTTAACCTGAAATTGCATTTGTTAGTTAAGACTGGCCAAGAAGAGTCAATTACTCTTCCCTCCTCTCTTGGGTATGTTGTAAAATAGCTGACATTGAAGATGGGTTGTTCTTGTTGTCCATGTTGTAATCATATTAATGAGAGGCAACTGCACCTTAGTTTTTTGCGTAGGAAAATTATGGTTAAAGGTTGATTCATTGTGCTTAGAAGTCACAGTTGTTAGATGACAACTGTTGGGTAGAAAAATATGGTTGCAGTTTTTCAAAGTGTGACAGATGTGGGACTCACCTTTTCCAAAGGATGGCTAGTTTGCACCTGTGGTACCCCTGGTCCACTTACCTGTGAATTAGTCCTTATCTTTAAAATAAGATAAGTGAAGGCAGTTGAGTGTAATGATGCCACGAATGGGTCATTAGGGTTGCAGGACCCATTTTTATTTATTATGCCCTTCTCCATTGTATGAAAATTTACATTTTTCTGCATGACACAAAGTGAATGATTGATTTATAGTAACTTATAATCTGAATATTTAAAATACTGCAATGTTTCCTGTAATTTGATATATTACAGTGATGTATTGATAAAATTACATTTTACCGACAGAGTAGACATTCTGCAATGGCTAGCAGAACAAGTTGGACCCCATACCGAGATGGTACGAGCACGTATAGAACAGTACAAAAAACTTTTCCTCCCGCCATTGAATGCCCATGAGGATGAAACATATTGTTTCAGGTTCAATCCTAATACAGATCCTGATCCATTGCCCCATCACCCAGTTTATGATAAGAGTAAGTTTAATTTCAGTCACATACAGTATATAGAGAGCATAATTGCATCTTCTTCAACTGATGGTTGTTGAGGTAACACCAAAGTTAAGTTTCTAATCCAAAGATCAAGGTCATAAGGTTAAACTTTATCACCTTATCTGAAGTGTGACACTTGTATAATTACAAGGTTTTGATGAAATTTTATGTGAACACAGTACAGTAATTGTTTGCCAATCACAGGTTTACCAACTGCAGTTTTGAGTGCCCACATTTTATACTTTGTACACCATTTTACCAACTTGAGTATAGTGTCCAGTTTTAAATTTATGAGAGTTTCCACAGCCATTGCAGGAGACTATCCCAGCATGGTACAAATAAATGCTCACCGGATAAAGTCTATCAGGTGGCTCTTATAGTTTGCTTAATCATGTATAAGTTCCTCAAACAACAATTTTTTGTCTTCTACCAAGCCTGGGTTCTTAACCCTCTATCACCTCTTTAACATGTATCTACTCCATTTTCTTGGCTGGTGACCAGGGGTTGTGGTGTAACTTGGGAGGGGGGGTGGGGTTACATCTAGTTCTGGTTTTATTCAACAACTGCCAGCAGGTAATCTCGGCTAACCCACACAGGCATGGGAAATGGCCATAAAATAATAATAATGATTACCATTATACTGTACAGGTATACTCCAATTTACAAGAGTTCCATTCCTGAAAAACCTTTCATAAATAGATTTATATAAATTGAAGCATGTTTTCACTTTGACTTTCGTTATAAAACCTGGGATACGTTCCTAAAAAAAAACTCAGCGTGTCTTAAAATACCATAAAATGCTAAAAAAAAAATTATAATAAAAAAAATTGTGTACAGTACACAATGATTATATGCCAAGAACAAACCAAAGAAGTGAAATACACTTACAATACAATACTATAGTAAAAATTTTATACTGTATCTGTACTTATGAGAAACCTGATGAGATTGCAAACAATGAACAGTATGAAGCACCAAATCAACATCTATAATGATTATATTACCATAGTAGTATATACTGTAATATGTAATTAAAAGATTACATAAAATTTTATAAATATGAAGCAAAATGTAAAATTCTGTGCACAGAGGTACAATATTGTACCTGTACAGTACATTCAAAACAAAGAAAATGGTTCCTTTTAAGTAAGTCATCTTTGAAAGTGAAAACTTTAGATGAAACACAACCTCACTAGAGCAATTATTTTTGATAAAGCAATGGGGAAATCAGTTTGGAACTCATATAATTAAGTTTCTAGAAGTTGCAACACATCACCTGGGTACTTTTGTGAGAGGTACAGGATACAGGTATATGAATTAGGGAAACTACCTACAGTACATACAGTAAGTGGAGAGCAACCCACTGAGCCATTTAGCCATTTTACAAAATAAGGATCAAAGTGGTACAGCAAGACAATGAATGTTAGGGAGTCCATAGAAGTTAATAAGACGAGATTCTACTTTATCTATTAATTACAGTAACCAGTTTATATATATATCTTCTCTCATTTTGTTCATACTCTTTACATTTTTCCCCTATTTTAGCTCATGATAAATATGTTTTCCAGGTTTCTTTATATTGTTCATCATATTTTGCCAGTACAGCAGTGCTTTACTTTTCTCTTATCTCGGTACCTTGTCCTTGAAATCCAAAAACAATTTTATCACTATACACCCATATTTCCTTGCAGTGTGTGAGTATTTAAGTGAAAACTTGAGAGGGCGCTGGGCAGATCTTGGTCGTTCTCTTGGCTTGACTAATCTTGTCAGTGAACTCTTTCGTGAACAGTCCATACGACAAAAGGATAAAATTTATCAGGTAAGAACCAAATATAGAAATGCATGTATTAAATTATATCAGACTACTGTACTGTACTGTGCAAGTACTGTACTGTACTGTACTGTACTGATACTGAAAGCCTTTGTTGGTCCATGATTGTGTGTAATTTGAAATTGCTATTAAGGATGAAATGAATAGGGATTATATAGATGGCCACTTCTTTTCACCAAACGGGCTGTTTCTTTTTCTTTTCTTTTTAAGAAAAGCAGTAAATGTAATGATAGGTGGCATGAGGCAGGTAATCATAATTAGGTATTAGTAAGTGATGAACATACTAGCTGTGCAATTGTGACCATAACACTGTATGTACAGGTACAGTGATCCCATGAATGATTGCAGTCCCAACATTAACAGTTTGAACAATCCCAGAAAAATATTGTAGTCCATTATTTCTATTAATCTCGACTTCCTACTGCTGGCCTTTGTTAGTTGTAACCTGTATAAGGAGCAGGAGGTGGTTGAAACTACCAGTAAATTTATTCAGCCCCTGCCTTGCCCTGACCCATTGGGGCATATTGCATTCAGTTCCATCCAGGCTAACTTTTTTTTAACAAGGGGGGAGGGGGTTATCCTCTAGTGTTTGTAGTACAGTAACAAGGTCTCCCACTTCATGTGCTTGAAGTCAAAGGTGGCTTTGAGCTCCATCCTTAAGAAATTGTACTGGAATTGATTGCGAGTTTGTGAGAAGTAGCGAGCAAGATAGCAAGATGTTGCTGTTTAGCTTAGTGAGCATAGTTGTGCTATGAGTAGATTGCCTGTAAGACCAAAACAGTAATGCTATTATAGTGCATTATATATTATGCTTTGTTCCTTTATAGAAATAAATTTTTGTATGATTACAATTTTTAGACCATACCAGTGTTCTCTTAATAGATTAAGAAATTGCACAAAGATACTTAATCCTGCTAACTAATGTAGTCATCATTATTACTGTTTTATGGTCATATTCCTTTCTTCCTTGGGTTATCTAAACTGCATTCATCATTTTATTGTTCAGGAGCAATGCTGTTCCTATCTTTTCATTATGAAATATCTGACAGATTTTCATTTTTATAAACTAGCTTATTTGATAAATGATTCTTTTGCCACAAAATGAAAGAATGAATTATGAAATCCCATATCATGGCCAAGGAGAGAAAATAAGTGACCATGAATTTTTTTCACCTCCTTTGCTGGGTATCCTTATCTACAGGAAAATGTGAGATTTTATTCTCAAATTAATGACTGAAGAATTCCAGTAATGAACCCCAATTCAGGGTTTATCCCAGGGTACTGTACTTATTGATTCACTGACTTTTTGAAGCAGCACCAGAGCCAGGATCAGAGCCCGGTTCACCAACCATGGTTTGACTGAGTAAACAGCAGTTTAAAACGTTTGAATTGGTTTAACCCACGAAGTGCGGTGCATCTGTTTAAGAGATGCAAATCATGCTTCAAGGATGAGCGTTGATATTGACGACTCTTTATTTCAAACGGCCCGCCTGCATATGTCATACGACATTGCCTAAGCCAACCAATAAATGAGCAGATGGGGCAAAAGGATACTAGTTTTAGCTATATTTTTAGGGGTACAATTCGAATCATGCATCGTGGGTGCATGTGAGAGGGTGTGAATATAATGCTATGTGTGCAGTCTGACATGCTCTCATTCAGCACATCATTATCGCATAATTTTTATCAAAATTTTCAGATTTTTTTAGCTATTTCTTAACTAAATTATGCTATTATTTAGCATAAAAACAATGGATTATTTTGTAAGTACTGTACATTGCTATTCAAAAACTATTAATATATTTTTAATATAAAATTTCCAATAAATCCAATGGTACCAAATACAGGTTGTACCTCTCTAGTCTGGCAACCTCGGGACCTGACCGGTGCCGGACCATGGAAATTCACCCTTTTCCTGGACAGATAGTGACTTGCGCTTATGTTAGCACCACTTTCACTGCTTCGTGGTCTCTTTGAAGACATATTGAAGGGTTAAATGTCGTACAGTAGCTTCTCAAATTTCGCGAGTTTATAATTCAACGTTTTTTATTTGGACACAAAAAAAACACTACATAATTTAAAATTTCGACGGCGGAAACTCGAATTTCGACGGGTTTGAACGGCCCGCCAACGTTCAGACGACGTGCATAATCGTGTAAACAGCGTCATTTCTCATATGTACAAAAGATTCATTATTGTTTATTACTGAATGTCTTTTTTATTGAATTAATGTTTATGTGTGCAAAATGAGCAATACAATTCATTAATAATACGTAGAATATTAAAACACACGAAGAAATGAGACAGCACTGTTTTCGTTGATTACAAAACCAGTGACTGACTGGTTCTATATATAAAACAAGAAAATAAGACCTTGGTTGTAGCTGTAGTAAAATTAATGTAAAAAATTAATATGGTTGTTTTAAGTAATGTTATTTAATGTTAATAAATAGAGCAATAAAAGTAGCAAACCATTAATGCTAAAGAAGAAAAGTGAGACTGCGCGTAAGTGAGCACATGTGAAAAACATATCGTCATTTCTCTACATAAGAATATGAAAGCAACACTTATTTACTGTTCATATATATTGAAGGGTTAAATGTTGTACTCTATATAGACAAACTGAGAGAGAAAGCCGAACTGCCTGATGTAAACTAACCTTAATTTCCTGTGGCTTTGTTGGTTTTTTTTTTACAGGGATTAGCCCACCCGGACACAGGTCACTGACCCACATTGGAGCCTGAGGGGCGAAAATGTAATACTCCTGTAATAATAATTCAAATAATTAAAAAAAAAAAAAATAGCTGCCTATCTACCTATTGGGCAAACTAACATCGTTCCGGACCACGGGAGTTTCCGGACCACAGAATGCCGGACTAGAGAGGTACAACCTGTACTTGTGGAATAAGTGAGATAAATATTTTTGGGGTGAATAGGTGTGAATACTCCTATACGTGCATTCGGCTAACACACTTCGTAAAACCACCGCACTTCTTGTGTTACGTGCTGAGATTGCATACCTCAAAAACAATGGTAGTCCCCTATTAATGACATTTTAAGGAGGTGATCATCGGTCCTCTTGTCTCCTGTCATACGTCATGAAATGGGATTTCATAAATATGTCTTTTGCTTTATAACCATAATTATCTACCTGGTGTAATAACACTTGGCCATCTTTACAATATTACAGATTTTAGAAGAGTATAGAAGGAAAGAGTTAAGTGACCCAATCACAGGAGTGTTGCGGGCCCTGGAGAGATGTAGTCTCAACCGCCAGCGTAACCACATAATCAAGGAAATTGTGACCAAGTGACCGGTATGATTTTTTCAAATCACAACTCAGTAGAGTACTGTACTTACTTACATTTCTTGTAAAAGTCAGTATTACAGTATTTTTAGTGTAGTACTAGTGGTAGAAGTTGTAGTAACACTAATACTGTAATAGGAATGAAGAGCTATACAGGTGTATCTTGAAAACTATTAAATTCATTTTCTGAAATATTCAAGAATGAGGGCCATTGGTACACAAATTACTGTATTTACACAAAGAAATATTTTGTCAGTTTTGAATTTATTATTATGGGGGAGATATTGTAGCCAGAAGAAGAAAAATATTTTCAAGTTGGGCACCTCAGAAACTGTTCAATTGATTATTCTGAAATTTTTGGGATGCTGGCCTTTATGCTCAAAACATACAGATAAAGGTATTACAGGAAACCCTCAACATTCACAAGGGCTGCCAGTAGAATGCTTTGGAAATGGAATCCACAGGAATGGAAGTTAATGATTTATGGGAATAGTGTACCACCTAGTCAGGTTCAGTACATTATACCTGCAGCCAGTTTCAATGGAGAAAATTGATATTCATTTGTCAACATTTTGTAATACAGTGATCCCTCGGTTAACGAGCGTCTCGGTTAACAAGTTACCTTCCATAAGATTCTTAACTTCGGTTAATGAGCAATCCCTCGATTAACGAAATTTTTACGAGCCGACCTCAACATGTTTTCGCTTGCATTTGGCGGTCCACCAGCTGTAGTATTAGTCCGCCAATACAGTAATCGGTTTTAGGGCTTAAATTCCTCACTATTTTAGTAAATATCAAGAAGTTTATACGAATCAATAATTTTAAAAGTTAAATATTATTTTTTTTAGTCATTTTAACATTTATTGAACATAATTGAAGGTAAGGAAACTATTTTCATGAGCGCCATCCAGCCTAGCAACACACCAAACAGGCGCCAGTCTCTCTGTATTTTCAGTGGAGGTAACATCTTGCTTGAGACTCTCTTCAACTAAATGCTTTTTCTCTGTGTTTGCAAGCAAATTATTGGTCATTTTGAAATTTATTTTACATATTGACAATATATAATGCAGTGCAGTGTTGATTTAAAGAAAATAATCTTGAATTACACCAAGAGAACTAAAATTTTATGGGTGAAATAGCAGCATGGGGTGACTTCTCTTCCACCCCAATGCCTTCTCTTCTCCCTTCTCCTCCACCCCCATCATCATCATCATCCAGGAGCATTCTACATACACACCTTAAAGTAAGTGTACTTTTCTACCTTTTTTGTTGAATTTAGGCAATTTTCGGTGAGCTGGAACCAATTACCCAAAAACCCATTGAAACAATGGTTTCGGTTAACGAGTTTTTCGGTTAATGAGCAACCTGCTGGAACAAATTGTGCTCATTAACCGAGGGACCACTGTAATTGCTCAGTAATTTTGGATGCTTCATTGATGACCTTTGACCTTAACCTTTTTCCCGGTGTTGCCAAAGAAGTACGATGCTTATTCAGGGCCAATTCAATCGGAGTAAAAGACTGTATATGTAAAGACCATATAAATATTGTTGATCCTACTACTGTATACAATATAGAACAGAGGTGCTCAACCCACTCACTGTCTGTGCGTCCCTCAGGAAGGTTTAATGCTGCCCTCGGCAACTGGTAGAATATAATTAATATTACTGCATTTTTTATAGAATTTTAATATAAACTAATACGACTGTATTATGATACAGTGGTAAATATTGCACTAAAAGTGTGGAATGTATGTCTCTTCAGTGAATAAAGCCTTTGTTACATTTCCTATGAATCTTAAGTATTTGAAGTTTTCTGTTCCATAAGTAAAGCCTTTGTTTTATTTCTTAGGAATCTACATGATTTTTTCACGATTACAAAGTTATGATTATTTTGGTAATAAACCCAGTAATTTCTGTAAGGCACTCTCTAATTATGATTAATTTCTAAGTTTATAATACATAGGTTAAACTTAATAATCAATGTTATTAAAGTGTACAGTATATCATTTGCTACATCACACAGCTGCCCATCTAATGTGGCCCACTCATGTAAAAAGGTTGAGCACCACTGGCTCTGTAGAGCATAATATGCATGCACAAAAAGATTATTGCTACTGCTCATTTCACCTGGTTATCACTCTCCTGACTGCTGTAGCCAGTTAGCTTGCCTGAAGTATATTCAATGAAAATTTTCTAATAGATATACAGTAAAGGGTAATAACATGTTTTCCAAGATTTATTTTAAATAAAATATTTTAAAAATATTACAAATAAAAATAAAGGTGTAAATTATTTACTGTTGTCAAATCATATACAGGGGTATCTAGTTGTCTTAAACTGAGGTACTGTTTACTTGTACAGTAATATTTTATAGTTTTTATGTACATTATTTTATACAAATCAATTACATACTACTGTATACAGTACTGTACTGTATTGTAATTGGACAATAATGTAAAGTCCTGTACATATTTGTTAATGAAGGAAGAATACAAATCCCTATTTTTACTTTCAGAGGTTATTCATAATATTGTGTACAGTACAATATTTCACTTTAATTCTAAGGGTACACTACCTTACCCAATCACAATATTTAGGAAAATTGTTTTACCTGGTCTGTATACAGAACGATTTCAATTCCAAGGTACTGTACAGTACTTCATAAAAATAGGATGTTATTATGTCATCTGAACCCAAGTTCAGATGACATAATGTCGTAAATATTAATCAATGGATTTCACAATGTAAATTCTTTTGAAAAAAAAAATGTATATGGTGCTGAGGAATAAAACAAAGTTACATATTGCCAAGATTTAATTTTTAATCAAATACAAATGTTAGTCACACTTAAAAATCTTGTTTTATCATATACAGTAATAGTAAATCTTAATTTGTGTTTTCTAATTACTTATCAGTTTAAATTTTAAACTAAAAATGAACTGTATAGGGTAATAAGATTCTCACTTTTCCAGTCCTGGGAAGTTTTTAGGACAGCTCAGTTTGCTGTATAGTGTACAGTATGGTACATACTTTTGCAGGTAATCTTACAAAAAATTAATTAATCCCATTATAATGATTGTATTGTAAGGACTTCTGCAAAGCCTTGTACAATTTAATATCAGATCCAGTGGGATATGCACCCAATTCTCTTAAGAGGCTTCACTATTAACATACTGTATTTTCTGTTCATGGGTTATTATACAAATACAGTATGCAAATACAGCTTGCCCTTCAAATTTGCGTGGGTTAGGTTCTCAAAATGACCGCGAATAACATTTGCCGACGGGGGGGAGGGTAAATTTTTACTTGTGTACAAAGAAATGTACTGTATATTCACTTAATGTGTTTACCCTTAGGACAATTATTTCTTTTACCTGTATTGTATACATGTGTGTGTGTGTAGACACACACACACACTAAACACATACAAATAAATAATAATGGGAAAATCCTCTCACAAATAATTAATAAAAAAAAATTTAAATAAAAAAGTCGAATACCCTCAAACCCACTCTGTGCTTTGTTATTAATAAAGCACGGAGTGGACTTGAGGTTAAACTTCACATTTTAATAAAAAAATTGCTGATTATTTGTAAGAGGATTCTCCCATTATTATTTATTTGCATGTGTTTTGTGCGTGTGTGTGTGTATCTACACACACACACTCACACATATATACAATACAGGTATAGGAAATTACTGTCTCTAGAACGAATAGCTCCCTGTCATGGCCGCGAAAATGCCAGCAACTTTAAAACTACCCTTAGACATTCTTGAGTACATCCAGGGTGTCATCCGCAAATAATAGAGGACCGCAAAATAAAAATCTCCGTATTATCCGGGCGTACTGTACCTGTACAAGCAGTCCCCGGCATACGACAGGGATACGTTCCTGGACCCTGATCGTAAGTCGATTTGTTCGCAAGTCAGAATAATGTTAATTCTATAGTTTTAGCTCGGTTAAAGCACAACCCTGCCCATACAAAAAACCAGTAATATCCCTTACATAACAAATAATGTAAATACTGTAAATAAAGTGATATTAAACAATATACAATAATGAAAATAATGTAAAAAATGGGATTTTGATTACAAATTTTTGCGATGAATGTATTGGGTTCCCCCTGTTCGTAAATGCGGATAATTGTAAAGCGGACGGTCATAACTCGGGGACTGTTTGTACAGTAGAGATATTTATGAAGTTCCTTACACTAAACGCTTAACATTTAGTCTCTCCAATTATCTGCAAACCTTATAAAATAATAAATATATAAAATTTATTCATACAGTAGACTTAGGAATATTACAATTGCATTGGTTCATTTTGGTATCTCTTTATCTTCCTGTGTTGAATATTTATACTCTTCATACCATCATTCACACTTATTATGATTTATACTGTATTACATAGTAAAAAATCTTAAGAGGTCACTTTTAAATCTTGTAAAAGTTCTCTTAAGTTCTGTCATTAACTATAAGACAAATTTAAGCTGAGAATTTATTGGTGCTCATGTTACCAAATAACAAGTGTTTAACTAGTAGTGTTTGAAAGAAACACTGTCTCAATGACAATGTCTTGATTTTTTTTTTTTCACAATACAGAATGTTAAAGGATTTTTTAAATGTAAAAACTAGATATCTCTCCCTTAAGATTATTTTTTTTATACATAAATGAGTAATGTACCATTTACTTTGTATAAAATGATTACATGAGCATTTGATATGCTTCAGTATAATAAATATATACATACAGTATAAGTCTGTTCTCCTATAACGCGTGTTTTTATAACGTGGTTTAGGAATAATGCAATGAATGTATTCGCGAAACCATTTTTTACAACGCAGATGTGAATTACATACAGGAATAACCTGGTTAACTCAAAGGATGCATTCTTAGAGGTAATTGCAAATAACAAGTTTATGAATATTAGGGCAATTTTCCCCATAATAGTTAATATAAATAGGGGGAATGCATTCCCAGCCAGCAACTTTCACCACAGCTTTTGACATACTGTACAGGTACACTCGGGCAAGGCAGATCGAGCCATCTCCTTAATTTTAGGAGCACTTTTCACAATGGAATGCATGGTCAAATGGGCTAACCCTGGCACACGTCCAATTTGACTCATGCCCTCACCTTTCCCATGATGCTTTATGTTGTCTAATTTAACATCCAAGGTCACAGACACACGAGGCCTCTTCGCAGCAGAAGCGGAAGATAGGCGCTTGGGAGGTATTACGAATAATTCTTGCAATACAGTACACTACCACACAATGCAATAGATCAAAACAGATGCTCTCGTGGCCCTGCATATGAATACACAACAAAAACACATCACTAATCGCTGTACTCACACAGCTTGAGCAGAATATAGGAGCTACGACTAGCCCGCATGGATTGAAATATTATTGGAGTGTGTTGTAATTTTTCTTTGCGAATAAGTGGGGTTCACTTTGCGAATATCGAATAGGGGTATTAAAATTATACAGATATTTCCGAATAAACAGAGTTGTGAAAAGCGGGGTATTCCTGTATCGATCGAGTAAATGTAGCTGTGTAGGAATAAGTGGTTACACAGCTGCCTCGGGATACTGCCCATGCACTTCAGTCTTTGTTTATCTTCCATATGCATCACAGTTGTTATTGCAGATGTACTTTACCTTTCCATCAACTTTATTGCTACTAATTTTGATGAGTGGCAAGGGTGTGAAGCATTCTGGTAGTGAAAGTGAAATGAGATAAAAGCAAAGCCATTACTTTTGAACAAAAACTCCGTCGTCAGACTGATTCCACTACTATTCTCAACCTTCTTTTCTTGTGTTGAGTCTTAAAATGTTTTATAAGTTTCTTTTCATTTCTTATGGTCAAAAAGTTTTAACTTAAAAAGGTTTTATCATTAAAAGCATTTAAGAGAGTCATAATCCACTAAGAATTATTTCATAATTTTTGTTCCCCACCCTCCTTCACCTTTATGTTTTCTATTGCGCTATTACAATTCAATTTTTATATAACGCGTTATAGGAGAATGGACTGTACTACATAGCTATTAAGTATAAAACTAACATCCTGTTTGCCATTTGTGGGGTCTTTACCCCATGGTGAGACAGTGATGTGACTGGTGGAACCTACCATAACAGGATTAATAACAACCCTGTCTAATCACACAACTGAACCCTTGTATCAAGGGTCAGGAGTCCAGGATGCTAACAAATGAGTCATGGAGTCCTTGGTAAACATTCTAATTAGAGCAAAGACTTCTAAAATTCAGATCGACTTGTGACGACCCTTTCCATTTTTTTTTAATAATTTAATTATTTTTTTTTTCAAATTGAATTAAGCAAACAAGTTATGTATAAAGTGTATAAAATATACCGGTAAGTACAGTATAACATGAATACATGCAACATTTAACTTCAAATAAACAATGTACAAAAAATTATAAAAATAAGCAAAATGAAAGATGAGTGCACTGTACTGTATATTTGATTTACTGTCTTATGATATTTACATAAAGAAATTACCGAATTTTGGAGGATATGAGTATTGAAATTTAAGGTCTTGTGTCTTGACCATAAATCATTTGAATTGTAGAGTTTTAAAACTTCAGAACTCAGGGTCTCGGAGGTCCATCTGTATTTTATTTAGAAATCCTTAGAATCTCTGAAAGACTTAAATATGGCACTAACAATTATCATCATCACCATTTTACAGCCATTTTCCACGTTTGCATGGGTTAGCCTTTGCACTATTTAAATGAAATCAGACTTAACATTTAATTTTTTAAATACTGTACTATACAATTATTTCATTTGACATGATGTAGAACCAAGAGTCTTTGCCATCATTGGAATAACCATGTATACAGTATGTATGACCTGTTCTATTTATATACTGTATTTCAATTCAAATCCTCCAATCACTGCATTGATCATGTACCTAAACGGATCATTTCAGCAGTGATCTAATGCAGTGACATAATGAAAGTATTCATCACATCTATGTTTGACAATGGAATAAATATGTGACCTATGGCGAAAACTTATCTGATTGAAAATTATATTTTTGTGTTAGCTTAGACGTACCTGACAAATACTTATACAATTTATAGAGAATTGATATGAAGTATTGCAAATACATGTGAAGGTAATGTAGTATATCCTAGATGAGGATATGAAATGGTGTGTTTTTGTGGGTGTACAGTACTTTCATTTTGATGCTTCATGCCATTCTGTTTAATTTTATACTTTTGTCTTCCACATTTTAAAGGTTTATGCATCTTAAATGATCCACTCCACACAGAAATGATAGAAGATTAATAATAATAGATAAATAAATGTTAATTTTATATAATCAAAGCATTTACCTGCTATGAGAACTTTTGAGGGTATATCAACTAGCAAGTGCCATTGAAGTCCACCATCACTTTGTAGCTATGCTTCAGGCTACACAACCTTCTCTTCCATCATCACATCACATTTTGTGCTGGAATCTATGGAGAGAAGGAAAACAAAATTAATAAAAATCATACAAACTAAACATGCAAAACTGTCAGAAAATCTGGAAAAAATTGAAGCTGGAAAAAGCTGCGATGGTTTATGAGTGAAGAAGATGGTCAGAGAGGATGGTCTTGATGACAATATTTTGCATTTTGTGAATTTTTAATCTAGAGTAAATGATACTGATAAGGAAAATAACCTTTCAAAATGTCTTTGAAAGAAGATCAATTATAAAATATTAATGTACTGTACTGTGATAACAAATAGAGCAATAAAACTGATATGACTGTCAAGCTATACTTGCAGTATCTCATGAAAACTTTACATTAAATTTGCTTGGATAATAATCTTTATACAAAATCAATACTGATCAGATAATCATACAAAAGGCAAAATATTATTAAATATCTTTCATGGCAATTAAATTTTTTCCATAGTTGTATTATACATAATAATATAGCACACCACTAATATATTAAAAAATCATGATTCTTGTGCAATGCAGTACTGTATAGGTATCCACCGTTTAACGATAGGGTTGTGTTCCTGAAAAACCTAACTGTAAGCAAAATTATCACTAAACGAGGGATGACAGCAAAGCACGGAGGGTGGTAAACACTGAGTATGCATACTCTCCCTAATAATAATAATAAACAAGTTTGTTACGGACGGTTTTAAAGTTAAACAGTTGATTTATGAACACCAAACTTCTATATGAACGATTTGGTTTATTGTTATATGATTTAGTGAGCAAAACGTGACCTTAATACTGTACTAAGAAATTTCAAATTCCTTAAATAAAAAATATACAAAAATTGCTATAATAAGCAATAAAATTGATCCATAGAATATCATAAATTAACAATAGCACATGTTTTATGCCCCCCCCACCCCCCCCCAAAATAGCTCCTTCCATACTCAAACCATTCTGGCTGACGCGACACAGTTCAGTCGAGCAGTCACCCAGCTGACTTAGAAACGTGTGTGTGCCTTGACGTCACATTGGGAGAGGAAGCACTGATGAGCTGCCTGGCTGGCGAGTCTGCAACACAGTTACAGCTCACCGCCTCACCACTTAATACGGGTGAGAGTGGATTACCCATTGTCAATGGGTAATCCACTCACCTGTATTAAGCAACCTATATATGGAATTCTTTAAAAAGAAACTATTAAGTAATATTTTACCACCTTCAGCAGTCTGGTTTAGATGTGTTGATGATGTATTATGTCTCTGGCCATGTAATGAGGACCTAAAAACTTTCCTGCCACAACTTAACAACTTAGCTCCCTCGATCAAATTCACTGTGGAATTAGAGCATGACTGTAAATTGCCATTCCTAGACTGTCTGATACACAGAATAGGTAACACTTTTAAGTTCAGTATTTATAGAAAACCTACTAATGTGTGTTCATACATTAATTATTATTCTGCCCACCATAATAGAGTCAAACAGTCAGTATTTTCAACAATGTTTTTACGTGCTTTGAGAATTTGCAGCCCGGAATTCATTGATGAGGAATATAAATATATCTATAATATTGGCTCAAACCTTAAATACCCTAGGTCTTTCATAGACAAATGCCTGAACATTACTAAGAAATCTTTATATAGAACTAATCCCAAGCCCACCCATGACCATAAGAATCTCTAAGTATTACCATTTCACAAAAATTTCTCTCAAATTCCTTTACAACTAAAAACCTGGAACGTCAATGTGGCATTTAAAAACTCATGCACTGTTAAACAAATGATAATCGAGAACTCCCCCAACAACACAATTGGTTGCATTTATAAAGTTCCTTGCAAGGAATGTAATATGTTTTACTTAGGCCAGACAGGTAAAGATCTTGTAACTAGACTTAAACAACATAAATATAGTGTTAGGACAGGCCAGGAATCCAATGCTCTGTTTGTTCATTTAGGGATAATAAGCATTGCATTGACTGGGATAATGCCTCCTCAATATTACCTTGTAATTCAATTGACAGTAGGAACATCGTAGAATCTAGTCTCATTAAACATACCGAAGCATTCAACGTGAATTTGAGTAATGGCATGTACAAACTGGACAATTTTGTAATTAAGAAGATTTGTAACCAGATGAGAAGGTTGGGTCACCTTACCCTCTGACCTGACTACCGACTGTTGCGGTGCTATTTAAAGATTAGTAGGGTCATTACCTAATACCTGACCATTGTGGACCTGATCTCACCCTCCTCTGTATATATACACCTTGTTTTGTACTGCTCCTTAGTCTGTACCCACCCCTGAAGATGTGAATTACACGAAAGCGCTTGGGAACTTCGTGTTTTCTTCTTTCCTTGTGGTTATCAGTATATATATATATATATATATATATATATATATATATATATATATATATATATATATATATATATATATATATATATATATATATATATATATATATATATATATATATATATATATATATTGGAGTCTGCATTTACGCGTTTGGTCATTTACGCGGTGCCTTGCCAGAATGAAATGCTTTAATTATGCGGTAAATTTGGTCATTTACGCGGGAAGCAGCGCGGGCAGGGTGCACACAAGGTCGCCCAGTCATCAAAACATTACCGAGTTCTTCACCTGCCACCCACCACAGCCAGCCCAAGTCAGTGATAGAGATAGTGAGGATATGGACTTTGAGGGGTTTGACAAAGAGGCCCTGCAAGCCTCTGTGGTGGATAGTGATACAATTGATACAAGTGATACAGGTGAGGGCCAATAATCTGCCCTCTGCCTCGGAACCAACCTCCCATCCCCGTGTGCCCAGCCATCTTTTCTACTAACGTTAGTGTTAAAAAACCCTATATTATTGATATTTCTCTTAATTATTAATTGTGTGTGCATACCATCATAAAATTAAGATGTTATTTTGAATACAAGGTATGTATTGTGTCAGAAAAAGTGGAGTTTGGGGGGTCGGCCCAGTCTCTTATTTCAATTAATCCCATATGTTCTGTTATTTCATTTACGCATTTCTCGTTTTACACGGGCCTCCACGGGTTCAATTGACCGCGTAAATGCAGACTCCACTGTACGGGGTGTATATATATATATATATATACGTTGTACCCCACTTAACGTGGTCAATTGAACCCAGAGGGTCCCGCGTTAAGTGAAATCCGCGTTAAGTGAACAACAGAACATATGGGATTAATTCCAATAGAAACCGGCCCGACCCCCAAACTCCACTTTTTGAAGGCACATACCTATGTTGTAGTAAAAATAACATCTTAATTTTATGATGGTACATGCACACAATTAATACTTAAGAGAAATAGAGAAATACAGTCGCCAAGTTAATGTCCATTCAAATAATGGACTCAACTCCCTCCCCCTCTCACACTACACAGCCGGCTAACAGATGGTCGGTCGGTCCCTCCCTCCCCCCCCCACCCCCCACCAACCGTCCCAAGGAGATGTGTGGGATAACCTCAAACTAAAGTTAGGAAAATATAATTGACATTGCTGGATTCCTTGTAAGACCAGGAATATTTTGAATATAAATGTCATATATTTTGCACAAAAGATAACATAGTTACCTAGAGAAAAATTTTTATCTAAAAATTGTAAGTTTAAAGCAAAATATATGATGTTTATATTCAAAATGATCACCAAATTATAAGAATTCCAGCAATGTAAATTATATTCTGACCGGGTAATTTGTATGAATTTTATGAGCTAAAACAAATATCTTCAGTTAATAAAAAAAAAATAATCTTCACGACACTATCTGTCAATCAAAGTACCCCACCTTGCCTCCCCCCCTCTTCCAACCGCGCGGTCAGTCCCAACCCTCCCCCCCACCCCCCACCAATCCTCCCTTCCAGAGTTTTTAACATTTAGTATTAAATAATACCTCAGATTAAAGTTAGGATAATATAATTGACATTGCTGGATTCCTTGTAAGACCAGGAATATTTTGAATATAAATGTCATATATTTTGCACAAAAGATACCATAGTTACCTAGAGAAAAATTTTTATCTAAAAATTGTAAGTTTAAAGCAAAATATATGATGTTTATATTCAAAATGATCACCAAATTATAAGAATTCCAGCAATGTAAATTATATTCTGACCGGGTAATTTGTATGAATTTTATGAGCTAAAACAAATATCTTCAGTTAATAAAAAAAAATAATAATTCTTCACAGGGTAACAGATGGTCGGTTGGTCCCTCCCTCCCCCCCACCCCCCACCAACCGTCCCAAGGAGATGTGTGGGATAACCACTAAATTTTAATAAATAATACCTCAAACTAAAGTTAGGATAATATAATTGACATTGCTGGATTCCTTGTAAGACCAGGAATATTTTGAATATAAATGTCATATATTTTGCACAAAAGATACCATAGTTACCTAGAGAAAAATTTTTATCTAAAAATTGTAAGTTTAAAGCAAAATATATGATGTTTATATTCAAAATGATCACCAAATTATAAGAATTCCAGCAATGTAAATTATATTCTGGCCTGGTAATTTGTATGAATTTTATGAGCTAAAACAGGCAGTCAGGCAGGGTGGCGGGTGGGGCAAATCTAAAAATAGCGTCTCGGACACTCACCGCGTATATGTGGAAAAAATCCGCGTTAAGTGAAAGTTCAGCTTTGGCAAGGCACCGCGTATATGTAAAACGCGTTAAGTGAAACCGTTAGGCGGGTAAATTGTATATATATATATATATATATATATATATATATATATATATATATATATATATATATATATATATATATATATATATATATATATATATATATATATATATATATATATATATATATATATATATATATATATATATATATATATATATATATATATATATATATATATATATATATATATATATATATATATATATATATATATATATATATATATATATATATATATATAAAATGATGACACTTAGTTTAGATTTTAAATACAGTAGTACTGTATAATTATATCCAGTGGTTTTCTCCTTTATGAATCTGAACTTATTAATTATAATCTTTCTTCGTCTAAATACACAGAATAAACAGACAGACATCAAGCAGATATGACCTCAGTTTATTTAGTGGCAAAAACTAAAAAATGGAATCTGTGTATCTGTTCAGTTTTAATTTTTATCTGAATATATACTGTGCTTTGTTTTGATTACTTCAATTGTATATTGTTCCATTTTGAAGTTAATGTCATATTTAATGGATGTGGGGTGATAAAATGGCTGAGATCTTTCCACTTGACGAGGACTTGAGGAGAAACTTCTTGGCTGGGCAGATCACTTCCTGAAACATATGAAAAACATACCAATGTCTCAATAATTTGCTTGTAGGAAAGGACAAATATGTTGGAATTACCATTAGGTGGCATTTTAAATTGGAGCAGAGAATAGGTCGGTTTTGAACCCAAGAGAATCGCATATTATTCCTCAATGGGATTTACTGTATATACATGTACTGTACTGTACTGTTAACTTACAAGAATATATAATACTGTACTTTGTGTAAATTTACCCTGAGTAGTTTAGTCTTAATAAGCTACGGTAACTGCTTAAGACTTTATCACAGACCTCATGAATCCACATAAGCTTTAGTAAAGTATAATTGACACTGAATCTTTTCTAACAACCAAACCAATTCTCATTTACCACATGTTTGTTTACAATGAATATATTAATGTCAGTACCTGTATTACCTTCTACATTCAGTAAAGCATCATCCTAATAGACAGTGTACAGTATTGGTAAGATACTATATCACATTACACCTGATAATCATAAGTTCTGACCTGATTTACTCTCTCTTCCAATAACTAAAATTTCAATAATACTACATACAGTACAGCAAAATTCCATTTTAACAAAATGGATTGGAACCAAATTCATTCTGTTAAATTGATTCTTCATAAAATGGAGAAATTGCAATTCTATGGTACTCTTATATCATTTAGGAAGGGCATAATTACTATACAGTGATTAAGAGAATAATGTATACATATTGTAATGGCTTCTTTCATTTCACCTGTAATAGATTATGTATGGTAGTTAAGTACAGTTGTTATCCACAGCTGAATTAAGACGAGGGCAGACGGGGCAGCAGCCCAGGGCTCATAGCTTACCAGTACTGTACAACAGTACTGTATATTATTCCTGTATTGTTTTGGGTAAGGAGAAACAAAATTCATCTTCTGTTCTATACAGTGACCCCTCGTTTAACGAACACCTCGGTTAACGTAATTTCGATTAACGAACTGCCTTCCATAAGGATCTTCAATTCGGTTAACGAAAAAAAATTCGCTTAACGAACTTCTTACGAACCGACCTCAACATGTTTTCGCTTGCACTGACCGGGCAACCAGCTTTAGTATCAGTCCGCCAATACATTAATCGGTTCTAGGGCTTAAATTCCTTACTATTTTTGTAAATATCAAGAAGTTTATACTATTCAATAATTTTAAAAGTTTAATATTCAATTTTTTAGTCATTTTAACAATTATTGAACAAAATTGAAGGTAAAGTGACTAGTTTAATGCGCGGCATCCAGCCTCTTAACACAGCAAACAGGCGTCAGTCTCTCTCTGTTTTCACTGGAGGTAACATCTTGCTTGAGACTCTCTTCAACTAAACGCTTTTTTTCTGTGTTTCCAAGCAAATTATTGGTCATTTTGAAATATATTTTATATATTGACAATATATAATGCAGTGCAGCGTTGATTTAAAGAAAATAATCTTGAATTAAACCAGAGAGCTAAAATTTTATGGGTGAAATGGCACCATGGGGTGACTTCTCTTCCACCCCAATGCCTTCTCTTCTTCCTTCTCCTCCACCCCCATTCTAAATCCCATCATCATCATCATCATCCAGGAGCCTTCTACATACACACCTCAAAGTAAGTGAACTTTTCTACCATTTTTGTTGAATTTAGGAAATTTTCGGTGAGCTGGAACCAATTACCCAAAAACCCATTGAAACAATGGTTTCGGTTAACGAACGTTTCGGTTAACGAACGACCTTCTGGAACGGATTGAGTTCGTTAACCGAGGGGCCACTGTATCTCAATGTTAAAAAATTTGTATTCCTTAATCAGTATATACCAAATGTACTTATAAGACAAATGGCGGGCTATTATATAAGTTTTAGATCTTGATTTCTGTAAATGAATAGTGAAATAACAATATTAAATTCTTTAGAATATCTTCTTTACTGTAGTATTTTTCTAATACCAATGAGGCAGCGGTAGGAAAAGTGAAAAGAAAAAGTTATTCTGCCACTTACCAATTTTGTCTTAAGTTATACAGTACAGTACTTCCAAAAAATGGATCTAACTTACTTAGCCCGCAAGCTGTCGTATTTGGAGAAAGCTTCATCAATATCGACATAACAACCTTGTAGATGCCTGTTGAAATAAAGAAGAAATTAGAATATTTATTGGTATGTAATATAAATAATAAGGGCTCAATATTATGACAACTGGTGTGTTTATAAAGATGTAAACTTGTCATGTACTAATGAGTTACATATAAGAAGAGTTGAAATTCATAACTCACCAGCATAATATAATAGAAAACAAGACAACTGATCAGGTCAAGACTGAAAGTGTGTAAGGCATAACCAGGTCCACAGAAAGATGTATAGATGTTGCATATACTGTACTGAGATGGTATGGACTTTGAGAACATAAGTGAAGTGATTGGAGTGAAAAAGATTTATACTGTAATGAAACCGTTCAAGATTGGTAGAAAGTACGTAGCTGTGAATTGGATGAACAAACCATAAAATTTTTTATTATGTATAATATGTCAAAATAAAGGAATAATGATAGAATATGAAAGTGGAAACATAAATGGAGATGGATGATTCATTGATAAATCAACTTGACAAAATTAAAATTTTTGATGCACTCAGGCAGTGATAGTCTAGCTTCACTTGTTTTCTCTCAAAGTAAATTAAGGTTAAACTGATTCATTGCAGTTTCTTGTAAATGTGATGGAACTACTCCACACCAATGAGATAAAAATGTGTAGCACAGGAGAGGCCAAGTGAAGAGCTACTAGCAGACCAAATGTAATAGAACAGAAAGGCAGTATGGAAGAGTACTGCAAAACCAAACTAATGTAATGCTACAGGGAGACCAGGTGTAATACAGTACAAGAGGGAAACCAAATGCAATAATACAGGGGAGATCAAATGTAAAGAAAAAGTGTTAAAACATGTAAGTTATTATGAGAAATCCCTGTACTTCTATAAGCTAATACAGTATGTTTATCACTTAACAGTGACATAAACCCTTTTACTACTACAGTATACTCAATTTTCATATTCTAAATTGTCATCACCTTTAAAATTCCATTACAGTAATTAGATTTACAGTACAGTACAGTATGTGTTTTTTCTCGAAACAATGATTTTTAAAGGAGATAACTTTTTTGAAAGAGGACAATACTGTAGAACTACTGTATATAAAGATAGGGTGGCCTGGAAGGTCTTGTGTTCTGTAGTTGGTGTTTCAGCAGTAACACTTATGTCTTTCACCATTATGCCATGGGTTCAAATCCTGGCCCGGGACATATGTGGGAAGGGTGTTATCCAGTGAGACCCTTAACAAACATCATAGGTTTTCTTCTGGTACTCCAGTTTCCCCTTGTATAAACACTGGGCAATAAAGTTCAAAACAGAGTAACAGAGAACAGACCACCTGTCCGAATGGGTTTAAGTTTAAAAAAAATATATATATATTTAAGTAGAATTACTGAAACAAATTCCCACACCTGTCAACCTTGGTGGCATCAAAAGCAGTTCGACCATGAAGAACTCGTCGATTGTTGAAGGCCACAAGATCACCTGGAACCATGTTAAACTCCAGACATGATGCTGGGTCACGCAGCTTGTCTGAGAACAACTGAAGAAAACCATCACCAGTCATCCAGAATCACGTACTGTATATTACTTCTACATTACTTCTTATCTAAAATTATACTCATCTATTATGTCAGGCAAATAATTAACAGGATTTCTTCTGTAAGGACCAACCCATAAAGTCAAAACAGATTATTTATTAACTGAAATGTAAGATCTTTAATACTGATATCACCTGTACTGTATATATTATGTATTTTTATTCTAATGACTAGTTTTACATTCTCATAATTAGCAGCTTTGTAACTTACTGTAAACAATCACTGCACTATCCAGATCTTCACGTACAAGGTCATTTCAGTGGTGTACTACAGGAAGTCATTATTTAACTATAAAGGTCAAACAATTTCCCATGAATTACTTTAACCATTTCTTAAAAGTTTATGTTTAAGATTTTACCCGGACTCTAATATACCTGATTATTATTTTTAAAGTACCTGCAATAGCACTGAACATAGAGTATCTGTGATATATTTTTGTAAGCAATTAAATATAATATCACCTATGCACCCAACATACACTGGACACAAAGGAAATTACCACATTTTTCAGTTACTCAAATCCTGTACAGCATTTATATAACTTCTACCTGAATTTGGACCATTCTCTTACCTTGTATGCATGGTAGAATGGTGTGACAACATGTGTGGGTGCCTGAAGGGGCTTCATTGTCCGGTTGTTGTAATGGACCTCTGTTACGTCCCCTTCACGGTTTGTGCACAGGATGGGCCACAGTGCTGAATACTGACGACCTTCATTCATGATGGAAAATCTAAATAAGAAAGAAATTTTGGCAAATGAGTTTCTAACATCAGTATAAGTACAGTACAGTACTGTATTGCTCTTTATTTACTGTTTTCTTTGTTGTTCTGATAGTAAAAGTTCATTGTAGGTATTTTACTAAGGTTATTCTAAAGTTTTCAGTTAAAATTAATGTATAACATGACATTACTGTTAAATATTTGCAGCCTTGTGGATATTGAGTTTCCTACATAAGGCATGAGGAAATTCCATGTGTGTGTGGAACTTCTTGCTATATGAAAAATTACATGCTGGTAAAGGAACTACTTGTTCACTATGGAACTACTTGATGGCTAAGGAATTAGCCTAGTGTACAAGTGTACAGTACTTACTAATTGAGTATTTAACTGTTAGGTAAGGAACTACAGTACCATATATACTCGTGTATAGTTCGAGTTTTTAAGACCAAATTTTTAGGCAAAAAATTGGGGGTCGTCCTATACATGCGTAATAGTTTTGTTAGGTTGAACCCGTGCATGATGGGAAGGGCGAGGAGCAACTTTTAGCTTCAGACATGAAAAATATTTACCATTTACTGCCAATAAACAATGGAAACGTAAAATATGTACCAATTAGTAATGAAAAGTTGTGCAGTTCCTTCAGTAAATGAAGCTCACCAACTTACAATAGGCTAAATTACCTTACAACGTGCTTTCAGTAGTCTATGTTGAAGTTCTTAGCACAGGCTAACCTATCATATCATATACGGTATCACAGTTCTCATTGATCTACAAAAAATACTGGTATTAAAAACCTTTTCGATATTTCACACTTAATATAATACCCGGTAATCTACTTCAACCTCCTATTGTTTACAACGACGCATGACGCATCACCAGCTGTATCAGCTAGACGATACACAAGTTTTTCGAATCGTTTTCAGTTAAAAAACTGTTACATCACATGTATATTTTACCTTAACTGCGCCTGAATGAATATATTCTTGGAAATAAATAGTAGTTTTGCTGAAACGTGATGTATTTTAATGTAAAATAGGATAAAATACATGACGAAAACAAAAGATTTTACCTAACCTTCCGATGTTCAAGAGAAGTTACTCGTTTTTTTAATAGTTTTTGGTTAAAATACTGTTATATTGCAATGGAATTCTATTCATACTGTGCTTGATATAATGCATTCACGGAAATGTAATATTTTTGCTGAAATGACGTACGTATTACAGTGGAAAGTGGGATACAATCGTGACGAAAACAATGACTTTCGCTTTCTTTCGTTCAAAAGATGTTACCGTAATCGCTTTTCGAATGGTTTTCAGTTAAAAAACTGTTGTATTACGATAATATTTTATCCTAATTGACTTGAATAAATACTACGATACCATATTTCTGAATATTTTCATTAAAATCCATCAAAATCATTTTCCTTGTCATCGTCTGCAGCACCAAACAGCTTCTCCCAGTCCTCTCCTTGAACAGGGCTAGAGGGTACGTGTTTTTCGAATCGTTTTCAGTTAAAAAACTATTACATCACACGTATATTTTACCTAAACTGCGCCTGAACGAATATATTCTCGGAAATAAATAGTAGTTTTGCTGAAACGTGATGTATTTCAATGTAAAATAGGATAAAATACATGACGAAAACAAAAGACTTTACCTAAGCTTCTGTTCTTGAGATGTTACTCGTTTTTTTAAGTGTTTTCGGTTAAAATTCTGTTATATTACAATGATATTCTATTCATACTGTGCTTGATATAATACACTCACGGAAATGTAATATTTTTGCTGAAATTACGTACGTATTACAGTGGAAAGTGGGATAAAATCGTGACGAAAGCAATGACTTTCGCTTTCTTTCGTTCAAAAGATGTTACCGTATTCGCTTTTCGAATGGTTTAGTTAAAAACTGTTGTATTACAATAATATTCCCTCCTAATTGACTTGAATAAATACTTGAATGGAAATATACAATATTTTTGTTGAAACTACCTGCGTTTCAGTGTAAAGTGTCGTAATAATAAATGGTAAACAATTTACCTTCGGCACTCGTGTTTCATGCACGGCGAGCCTCAGTTTATAGGACGTAGACCGTTTTTAGTGAAGGTTTTGTTGTTCCATTACCCTCAAAAACGTGGGTCGAACTATAAACGAGGAATATCGTAAATTAACGATTTCTTGGTCAAAAAACCAGGGTCGACCTATAAACGAGGGGGAGTTATAGACGAGTATATACGGTATTTATTAACCCCTTGTCTCTCTGTGCTGAATAAAATTGTCTAGCGTTAGCCGAATAGGATACTAAAAGTGACATCCCATAGTGAAGGGGTTAAGCTGAATGAGGAACAACTGACTGGATGAAGAATTACCTGATTGGTGTGGAGGTGAGGACATGATATGCTGCAGGTTCATTCTCCTCCACCCATCTAGCAATTTGGAATCCATCAGCGAAGAAAGAACGACCACCAGGGTCAGAGTCAGAATTATTTGGATCGTTGGCCTGTTGTTGGGAGAATATATACTTACTGAGTACAGTACCGCAAATTAAGATGGTCATGTAATTTTCATGACTTATTTTCTGTCCAAATGTATTTTTATTATACTTAGTTATCCAAAACTAAATTAAAACACATACAGTACATAATTTTCACAAAATAATAATCTATAACACCATCACATCTGTAATTTCAATATTAAATTGTAGTCTTACAAGAGACTCATAAATATAGCAATGAGGTTATTATGGTTTTCACTTACCAGGTAAGTAACTCATTCTCATTGGCCAGTTCCCCTCATGCAAGCCCTCACTTGCTATGACACGCAATGTTTGGAATCAAGATCATCTCTTAGATTCTGTAGCATTCTTTCTAACTGATAGGTTGTTTCTCTTCAACAGTAAGACCCAGAGATAGTTGAAATAATTATAAATAAATTAGAGTTGTAACACTCATTTTATAGTCAGTATAATACCTTGAGACAGTGAAGCAGCTGCATACCAGGGCTTTTCTCCCTGTAGTTCATGTCCGTGTGGTGAGCCAGGGCAACCCCAGTGTATGCCAGGTGGGAACCTTTAACTGGCTTGTTGATAACGTCAAAAGTATGGCCGTACTGGGTCTCCTTCACATAGGCAAATCGCTTAACCACGTCAACAATTGCATCTTTTTTAATTGGCACTCCACGCAGAACTGCCACACCATACTTGAAAATTAATGGTATTAATGTGTTATAACAACCATAGATAATATCAAATATATCCAGCATGTTCCAAAAGAATGAGAGATTTCTCAAATCAGATCCATCTCCATATTAAATTAATTTGAGATTATTCATTAATAAATGCCAAGATAGTTTGATGAAGAGTATCCTGTACAGTATATTGATAAATATTCATTATATATCATTAAGTTTACCTTGTAGAATAGATCCAGCCACTGTTTAAGTCCACTCTCACTCTCCATCATCTCATTATATGACATCTCAGGGAACTTGGACCAAATAGTTGTCCGATCCCACAACTCAAATTCTGGTCTTCGAGTCAGTAGTTCAACGTCAATATTGTCGCTGGCAAAATTGTTATGCATGAAGGACTGGCCATACTTGAACAGCCTGTAAAAAATGATAAATGCAGGTTACTGTTTGACTAGATCTTACAGAGCAAGCACTAATCACATTTTAGCTAACTTCACTTGTGATGTTAGGATGTTCACTATTTGTCAATGAATTGTTGTAATGCTGAAATACTGTACTGCAGTCAATTAGAGTAGAGTACAGTATTAAAAAATTTTAAAAGTTACAAAATTCGAGAGAAATACTGCATAACAGAGTAAACATCTTCATTGTCATCATTTTACAGCCATTTTCCACGCCTGCGTGGGTTAGCCAAATATAATATAAAAAAAAACGGGATTTTAACATCAGACACTAAAGCTAATGTTTTTACTTTATGCACATTGTGCTCCCTTCGTCAGAGCTAAGAAGAATTGTAGATTCATGTGTACTATGAACGCACTGACAGTGTAATATGTATGTGCTTTGTTAAGTGACAGCCCCCAGTCTTTTCTACTGTCTACAGTACAGTCCGAGAACCTGGTTAGTCAAACTATAGACTATACGCACCATGATAAGTGCCATTTTGCCAGGTTAACTGAGAGCCTACCTCTTGAAAATATAGAATGTAAACTAAAATACATTTTTAAACCATGCACTGGACCACTATACTGTAGTACACTGCCCATTAAATCATGGAAACCTTAGAATATATACCAGTAGCCAAAAGTACAGTAATAAGTACCATGCTGGGTCATATTCAGATTTGTGAAGTTCTCCTTCCTCAGACCACGTGATCTCCAGTTTGCCTGCATTATTAATGGTGAGAGAACGTGGCTTGATATTCAGATTTAGAACTGGAGAGTCCACCAACTTCTGTTTGGTGGTGGGATCCACACACGTGGCGCACTGGCAATTGTCACGTAGCTGAAGATAGAACACCACAGTGATGGTATTAGCTGCCCACAAATTGGGTTTACATGTACACATAATTGGTTTACCAAAGTCTGGAAAAGTGGAACTAGAATACCAAAAATGAACCATACTCAATCTATCAGGAAGGAAGCTGTTACAGTATTTGCATGTACTGTACAGTATGAGCATTGACTATGTGCTGCAAGGATTTTCTTAAAACTGTAGAATACTAATTTATCAAAGAGGAAAGAAATGCATTAGAACTACATTACTGTATTGTCATTGAGGGGACAGAAAGGTATTGCTTAATGGAGTTGCAGTATTAACTTTGAATATTATTACATGGAAGCACATACAATAGAGTACCTGCACTGTATTGTCAAAAGAAGAGAGATATTCTATACTGTACAGGTGCTCCTCTACTTACGAACAAGTTACGTTCCTGAGGCTTGTTTGTAAGTCCAACTTTACTCTTGTAGATACCAAACATATTGTAAAAAATGAAAAGATTACGGCTATTTAGTACAGCTATACCCTTTAATAAAGCCTTAAAACCTGGCTCACTCTTCTCCTCTCAGGTAATGTTTGTTCTTCTGGAATTTTCTTCAAAATAATCCAGTCTCATCCACAATAAGTTGAACGTTCTTAAGTAGAGGAGCACCTGTACTTGTAATTTTATACAAACATTGTCATTTGTGGACGTACCCAGATGTACTTGAAGTCAGCTGTGGTATGGGTGTCAAAAATAACTTTGGTGGTGAGATGGTGAGCAGGCAGCACAGAGGTAATAACTGGAGTTGGCGCAACATCAGACCGCAATGCTGCTGGTACCACGGTGGATTTTCCTAAGTACAATACACACACAGTTTCATTAGGCAGATCTTCCCTTAGATATGATCAATATACTGTACATACTGTACATTCTCTGACTTAAAACTAATCTTTTAAATCTTTGACCACAGTATTTTTATTAAGTACAAACTGTATATGCAGATAAAGGACAATATCAGGAACTTTAAAAATAAATTACAGTACAGTACGTACTTGGGTTTGACTAGGGGACCAGTAGGTTCCCGACAGCCAATCCCAGAGCTTGACCACCACAAAGGGCATTCTTAACAGCAATGAGCCCTAGTTCACTTGACTTTGAAAACATTGCTTTCTACTTACAGAAATCCAGATATCTGTACCTTTATATACATAATTAACCAAAATGACTATCATCACAGAAAGACAGACTGGCATTTAAGAGATACTGTACTATATATCTGAAGTGAACCTGACCTCTGGTGTGGATGGCACGTGAGGTTTGCAGCAGAGGCACTGCCACTCGACGCACTAACACTGTTGACCACCTCAAAGACATTTTTTGCTCTGGAAATGAGAGTCTGATGCTTAACCATCCACAAAAAGAATAAAAATGCAATAATGATAAGGTAATCGTAAATAATAAGGTTATAATAATAAGAATAAGTGATAAAAATTTTCTCAGTGATTCAGGATTTTTAATGGGGCTATGATGAAAATATTTCTCTAAAGTAATGAATTTTTTCTTTGTTTTTCCAAAGGAACATGTATAAGAGAGGGATTGGCTTGGGGGACAATTTTCCTGTCAACAATATACCTGTACATACAGAGATTCACAATGACAGTAATTGTGGTGATATAAAGGCATATTGGGCATTCATACCATTGCTGTATGATTAGATCTGAAAATATGATCATACAGTAATTAATTACTGGTACATGGCTACAGTATATAAATTTAGATATGCCAGAACAGTACTCTACAAAGAAGGTGTATTGTGATTATAACACGATTCACCAATGCAGTACGTATACATATAGTATCTATGACTGATAAAACAATGGGTTATACACTCCTCAGTCACTTTCTCATCTTTCGGTTTTAATTTGTTTAAATAAATAACTATGTAATACATAAACAGTCGGCTTTTGTTTTTGTTATAGGTGCCCAAACTGCCCAGGTAACTTTACCATTGTTTCTTTGCCATCCAAGGTTTCAGTTAGGGTGAGGTGAGGGAGGCCCAGTGTTTTTTTTTTTTTTTTTGGGGGGGGGGGGGGGTCACACTGGCTTTGGAGAAAAGTGACCGGTAGAACCTTGGATTCAGGGTGGTTATGACAGCAGAACCCACTGTTTTTATTGCTCTATGATTAGGCATCACAGACATTGCACAACTTCTGCCATATTAGGATGTAACTGAAGTAGGACGGCCAACAAGTTTTACCTTAGCCCAGTTTTGAATGTTTGGATACATACTGAACACAGAACTCAGAAAGAAGCAGTGTGACTATTATTTTCTGTTTCCACTTATTTCAAAGCCTAGGACTTAAGCTAACCCTTCTTACCTTGGTGCTACCATACTACATGCTGTGGGAAATTATGCTGTGAACAAAGGTATAGTACCTGAGTTTTACTGATAACCGAATTTCATGTATCAACAAATTTAAAGAGCAACCAAAATGGAATAAATCAATACAGTACAGTACTGTTGTGTAAACATTTCCAATACCCTGTACAGTACCAGCAATTAATTTTGATTTCTTGCTTCCGAAATAAATTTTAACTGTTTGTTATTTACAGTAGTGTAAGGGGTTCAATGTTGGTGCAGTACCCATTTAGGAACTGTTTTAGTACCTGTACAGTTTGTGTCTATAGAAGGCGTTTGTAATTCACAGTACTGCATTAGCCTAAGAATCAGTGTGAAACAAACCATAAAACCGTGTTAGGAACATTTGCATTATATTTTTCCATCATACCTGAACTTTCTTATAAATTCAGGCGTTTTAAAGTTACCATGGTATTAATATTTAGGCTTTACCACTGATTGTGCCAATGGCACTAACACTTTCCTTGACACATAAACGCCCTACAAAGTTGTGGGGTTCAGGATGTTTGGTTCACACTCAGGATGGGATGGAGAAAGGAAACTCACGATGTGCTCTCTATATACATGTTGTATTGGATGTACAATGCAGCTTGGTGCTGGGAAGGCAGCATGGTTACAAGCGTGATGTAGAGAGAGCTGGTTGGTGAGGACGCTCAGAGAAGGACAGCTTGTGGGTCGCCATGCTCGCCGGCGGGAGCGAGGACCGCCAGGCAGGCGGTGGAGGAGCGAGGGCCGCCAGGCAGCGGTGGAGGAGGTGGTGTTGCTGGCTGGTTGGTGTAGGTAGAAAAGAGACAGGTCACCACGAGGTCAGGTCTTAAATAGCGGGGGGTAGGCGTGGCTTAGTAGTTGACCCCCGCTCCGTGATGTATGACGGCGCTGGTTGACCTAGACCACGAGGCATACACTGGGGAATTGGTGGGGTCGGCTACTCAGCGACAAACAGCATTTGTAGGGGAGAAATCCACTACAATACTCCCCCTTCCCTCCAGGCGGTGTAGGAGACTTGTTGTCTGCAGGGTTGCTTAGCACACGTGAGGCAGAACGGGCGGTGCATGCCTCATGTGAGACAACGGCGATGGCGTGGATGAGCCGGTCGCTGGACACAACTGTCTAGATACACAATATCTGTGGGAGTAAAGAGGGAGAAAAAGGGTGTGTGGAGGCGATGAATGTTGTGCTTCCCTCACGGCAGGTACAGAGTCGTCAGATGCGCCTGCTGGGGTGTGTGGGCCTGGGTCAGGAATAGGGGCTGCGTCAGCAGAAGCGGATGAGGGCTCGTGACAGCAGCTGGGTCCACGACAGCAGCAGGGTGCAGGACATTAGCAGGGAGTACCTGAGGGAGAAAAGAGGGGTGTGTGGGTCCGCACTCAGGAACAGGGGCCGCGTCAGGAGAAGCGGCAGGGGGGACTGCTGGGCCGGGGTCGGCATCTGAGGCAGGACGGGTGTGTTAGTCCGCGTCAGGAGCAGGGGCCGCATCAGGGGCGGCAGGGGTTACTGCTGGGCCGGGGGCGGCGTCTGAGGCAGGACGGGTGTGCTGGGGTCGGTAGGACGTGGTGCTTGGGGCAGGAAGAGGAGCTGGTGTCTGCTTAGAGAAACAGTGCTGCTCTAGGGCGTCTAACCTGCAGTGTAGAGACAGTAGTTGTAGAGCCAATGAGAGCTGCTTCTTGGTGGATAAGCCAGTCTTCCATGTTGCTTGAAGACTGGGAGCGTGATCTGTTTCTACTCCATCCTGTGTGAGTGCGAATCTCCGGGAGTCACCATTTGTGGGGTTCAGGATGTTTGGTTCACACTCAGGATGGGATGGAGAAAGGAAACTCACAATGTGCTCTCTATATACATGTTGTATTGGATGTACAATGCAGCTTGGTGCTGGGAAGGCAGCATGGTTACAAGCGCGATGTAGAGAGAGCTGGTTGGTGAGGATGCTCAGAGGAGGACCAGCTTGTGGGTCGCGATGCTAGGGGGAGGAGGAGCGAGGGCCGCCAGGCAGCGGTGGAGGAGGTGTGTTGCTGGCTGGTTGGTGTAGGTAGAAAAGAGACAGGTCACCACGAGGTCAGGTCTTAAATAGCGGGGGCTAGGCGTGGCTTAGTAGTTGACCCCCGCTCCGTGATGTATGGCGGCGCTGGTTGACCTAGACCACGAGGCATACACTGGGGAATTGGTGGGGTCGGCTACTCAGCGACAAACAGCGTTTGTAGGGGAGAAATCCACTACAAAGTCATCAACCTCACGGAATCTGAGCAGGATGCGGAGCTCGCGCTCTTGCATAATTACGTACTGTAAGTACTGTGCGCACAAACACGCGCTCCAGTATATACATCTGCACACATGATAGTACACACATAGATTAGGACGAGCTGGGTAACCATGCAACATGTATAATTATAATAGGGTTGTCATACGTCCATATTTTCCCGGACATGTCCTCCATTTATGTCTCGAAATCTTCATCCAGAATAATTTTTAAAATTCTACAAAAGTCCGGAATTTCAGCTTCCATCATTTTCTCCACGGAAAGAAACATGAAACTGTAATGACGAGAGAGAGAGAGAGAGACTGTGAGAGAGGGGAGGTGGAAACCGTAGATATCTCGTTCAGTTTTCGTCAGCTGATAAGTCACGTGTACCGTACGCCTGTACGGTGTTGTCAACTTAGCTGCGAGCAGTTTTTGGACTAGCCTGTAGTGCCTTGTACTGCTTTTCCGTGTTCTTCAGCCACATGCATTATTATAATTTTGTTTGTATTTAGTGCTATAACAGTAAAAAATTAAATATTGAAAGTATACCATTTTTTTCTTATGGCTTTTTTTACACTAGCATTTGTTTTTCTTGTCCTGCATTTAAGGCATTTTAGCAATTTTCAACCATAATCTAGCCACTTTCACTATATTATTTACGTGTGTTGACAACTATGACGGTGACCGGTGGTTGGCCAGTCCTTAACCTGCAGTGACAGTGTTTGATCTTAGTGTCTTTGTTGTGGGTTTGTCGCTTGGTGCCACATCTAGTGCTTACGATTTGTTGTACTTTTCCAAAGCATAAAACGGTCACGGCTGCATCAAGGTTACATACCGCCAAAGTGTGTGCCAAGCGGGGAGCAGGATGTCTTCGGGAACGTCCTCTTTTTTTAATGTTCAGATATGGCAACACGAAATTATAATGAATGTCAAACAGATATTACCAGAGTGAAGACATGTGTTACAGAGCCACCACTTACAGCACATGCGCACTTATGATGATGCCACGATAACCCTCACCTGATAACGTGAAGTGCTTACCTCTTATAACATAACTAGGACACGGAGTTCCAGAGAGAGATGTTTGTGTGTGTGTGTCGTCCAATATACATGAGCTTTCGTCTTGAATAAAGACGAAAGCTAAAGTGCTCCGTTGTTTCCCTTTTCCCGTGTGATTTTATCGATATATATATATATATATATATATATATATATATATATATATATATATATATATATATATATATATATATATATATATATATATATATATATATATATATATATATATATATATATATATAGAGGAAAGAAAAAACGTGTGTGTGTTTATGTGTGGTAAATACGAGTATTATTCACCCGGCGTCTTGTAATAATAATAATAATAATAATTAACGGTTTATTGAAAAAGTTCTGCAGCCCGAAGGCTGAAAATATACATTGGACATAAATGACTTATTACATACATTGGTGGTTTAACAACAGCCTTCATTAGAGAAAGGTAAAGGAACATACAGATTAATGTAGGTGTTGAACAGCAAACACGTAGTGTAGTAACTCCCTCCCAGATGGTGTCAGGAGGAACTCACGTGGTGTAGTAGTTCCCTCAGATGGTGTTATGAGGGACCTGGCGTGGTGTAGTAATTCCCTCACAGATGGTGTTATGCGGGGCCTCACGTGTAGTAATTCCTTCACAGATGGTGTTATGAGGGGCCTCACGTGGTGTAGTAACTCCTTCACATATGGTGTTATGAGGGGCCTGACGTGGTGTAGTAATTCCCTCACAGATGGTGTTATACGAGTGAGGTGTGGTCCCAGGCCTTCCTATTGTAGACGGATTAACACATCGCTGGTTGTTGGGTCTCAAGGGCCGTTATCACTGGATACCTGGGACCTCACTGACCTTCACTAGGGTAAGCTACACCCTGGAGGCTCCATCCTTTAAAAACTCATTCTACAGTCAAGTGACTTGACTGTAGAATGTGTACGTGTTGACTTGACTCAAGTCAACACGTACACATTCTTGTGAAGGTCAATGGACACTGTCGTCTTCAGACTTTCTAATTTCCAGCACAGAGTAATATTTAATCAAGTGAAATTGTGATAAACTGATATTTTTGGGGCTTTAGGTCTATTTGTCACACCCCCGTGGCCGCTTGAGTTTAATGCATGTTACTTAACACCTCCGTGAGTAATGCAAGTGGTTCGTGCCCCACCCGAGGCACATCACCGACCTGGGGTACTGTGCACGGACATTTGTCAATCTTTATAGTTGTATCTACTTATTTATGTCTCGAGACAAAGATTCAACACCTGTATATTACGTATTTACCCATCTTCATCATTTAAGAGGTTGTGCCATGAATTCGGTAGCCAAATTCGGTAGCCAATCTTGTTCCAGTTAAGTAATTATCATTATTAACCCGTCACAACGAATGAGAAACAAGAAAGATATGCGACAGGGACGGGAAGTGTCCAACACCCAAGAAGAGGGAATTAAGTGTGGCTGCTCTTTCCCCCTGGCTCACCGCACGGCGGACAGCCATCCTTCACTTTGCGGTAAGAAAAGAAAACATGACTTCATCATTACTTAAAATTGTAGACAGGGGAACGTAGGAAGGGGAGGTCCTGTGCAAGGCGAGGCGCCAAAGAGTTTACAGTGTCCAAACTCCAAAAGGGAAGCATGCAGAGTTCATGCTTGCCTTCTTTGACTTGTGCAATGAAGGAGAATGGTAGCTCAGATTTTGACTCGTGCATTAAGAGCGTAAAAGCCTGAAGGGTCATGGGTTGTCAGGTTGTCAGGTTGCCCGGGCCCCGAACCTTACTAATGTGGAGGTCACGAGGTGGTAGTGGTGTTGCCACACACTGGGTACACCTCGACGTTCCCAATTTTGTTTTCTTTTATTTTGCCACTTACAGCGGCTAGTTTATTGTGCACTCCATACTCCTCCTGTGAGCGGTAGCGCAAAAGGATTACAGAGTATAGTTTACAAAGGGTCAGAATAATTAACCCCATGGTCTGGTTATTATGGCACTGAATGTTACACAGTATTTAAAATAAATTCTTTGTTTAGTTCTATACATAAAGGGTAATTTATTCGCAACTGCCTGAGTACAGGAGTGTGAGGCAATATATCTGGCCGCACACTTTGTTATTCACATTTGCGTGAGAGGTATTCAAGCACATTGTGGTTTGGTTCTATACATGGGAGCTGTTATAGCTACTAAGTGAAAAAAGTGGATACAATCTTAATATGTCGGCTATCTTGCCATTAGAGATGAAGTGTTTTGCCATTTCACACACAGTGTGCTTGGACCTGTCCCTAAAAGGTTCTATCTTCACACAGGACGTGTTCAAGTGTGTGTGTGTGTGTGTGTGTGGAGTTAACAAAAATATGATAAATAAAAGTTCAGTTTAAACTAAAAGCACAGCAGCCTTGACCTGACGCTTCCTTCTCCTGTTCATAGTTACCAGTTAATAATTTACATCTGGTTGATCTGAAACCTCGGTAACCGGATGATGCTGAACTACTGATCTATCACGAGCTTCCAGTGTGCATGTCTTAGAGAGTCTGCACAATTATTAAAAAAATCAGCTTTCCATTTGTTAAAGATAATGTTTACTTGTGACTGAACAATTTCTTGTCATACCATTATTTTCTTGACGTTTAAAAACTAACTCATCAAAATTAATGGTGGCTTATATACGCAATTTAGGAGACTTTTTACTATGAGTCTTTTGGCCATACAAGTACCATGCAGATCAATAAAACGCGGGGGTTTGCAGTTATTACCTATGTAGATATTACTCCCCGCCTCTTCTACCGTCCCATGAGTATATTATAATGTTTCTTACTATAGCTCCTGAGTTCAAAGGATTCACATCGGCGTGTAAGACAGTAATATAGGCATTTTGCGGGTTTGTCAATACTGTATGTGTGGGGGGAAAGAGGTAAGGCTACAGCGGTACACATGCAAATCCTGCACCTGTAATCGAGAAACAGCAGGTGGGAATTGTGACACTTGTTGCTTCTAACTTTCGATGTTTCAACCGTATGCGATAAAAGATGAACCAACTTAACCTACCTACCCTAACTAAAAACATTGCATCATCGCGAAGTTAAGTGATCTTATTCCACATAAATCATATCAAATAGTTGTCTCTGAAAGGGTTCGTGTGTTTATAAGTTTTGTTAACATATCAAACACAAAATAAAGTCGGGAGAATGTTGCGAATAGACGTTGATATCTGTCCAGGAAAAAAAAATGATAAAAATTGCGGGTTTTTTTTCCGACGTATGGGAATAGTCTTCAATACAAAACTAGTCGGAAACATGTAGCCTATTTCACGTGAGGAAATGAAGGTAATTATAACCAATACAGTATTAGAGGCAGAAACATTTGGTCACCTACTTGGATGTCTAATTTCGTCATTAATAAACCCAATTAAAAAAATAATAAAAAACACCCACACACACACACACACACAAGTAGGATATCGCACGTTAACTATTAATTTCCTTCACCCTCAACCTCGAGCCCAAAATATAACAAAGATTTAAAATGCAGTTATCGTTGCAGACACTTGAAACGTCATGCTTATCCAATTATAAGCCTGTGTGACAATTTTACTGAATTATTATAATTAGCGTTGGAATGTCACTTGGTTATCCCGTTGCTTGTTAGTCACTGTTAATCTTAAGAGCACTCACTCGTCAAATGTATTTCGCTTAGCTTTCTTCATTCCACGACATAAAACATTTGATTATAATCCACAATTCATAGTTTACCACTTCTTAATTGCACAAAATATTTTTATTTTTTCGCAATAAACAATTTTCATACAATTATTATTTACCTGTAAGTTGTGGATAAATATATGCACCAGCCGTCACACTTACTCAGCAGGTAAACTTGAGTGTAATGGATCAAAGTAGTGTATTGGGGATTGCTGGCCACACAATGGATCAAACTTGGCTCCAGCCCCTTATATACCGGCCTTCAGTCGGAGATTTCCCGGGAGCACAATGAAATCAGACGGTCAGGATCGCATATTGTTTCGCCTTGCTACAGTCTCTTCAGAACAAAGTTTCTTTTCATTTATGATCTAAATTGGTTGTATAACATTAGATAAACAAAATTTAGCATTATTTGCATTGTTTTTATAGTAAAATTATTTAATATAGCAGTATAAATCATGAGTTTATTCATTAACTATCGTTCAAATTTACCCTGCTTCAACCTGTGTGACGTCATGGAAGACTTTCTGAAAACTCGTTCCTGATTGGTCGATGCCGAAGGTCGCCGAAAGTTTTCACATATTGATGCAGAATTGCTTTAAATGACAATGTCAATTGGCTTTGTGGATAAAAAGAGTTTAAGTCATTACTGTACTTCAACTTTATCCTGTTGGCCACTCGTCGGTATGTAAGTTATGATGAGGCCTCAAACTTTACAGACTTATTTGTTTAGACAATTAATGTAAGTTCTGTGGAACATTTAACAACTTTCACTTGTAAAGATTTACAACAGCGTGAATATCAACTTTGATGTCAAATCCATAAAATGAACAAAAACTTGACATCAAAACAATGCAAGTGAATTTGACTAAGTTCACTCAAAGTTTCAAATACGTTTACCGAATGTATTAATTATTTCAAAGATATAGACTGAGTATCAATAGTTCAGGATTTCTTATATCCGTTTACAGCAAATTATTTGGACCTGCTAGTGTGAGGTTTAATCCCTAGTTGGTGACTGTTGTATAGTGGATGAGGTCATCGTGTTCCGGCCCCGGGCCAGCTGAGGGTGCAGACCTTGGCAAGGAGATGAGTCAAACACAATTCAATGCCTTGGTCATGAATTCTCAAAAATTCATTTGTCAATCTTATCCTTGCAACTGATGATAAGAGAATTGTAAAGTCTTCGTGAAAATTCGATACTATTTTGGTTTCTGACTTTGTGAGTGTGAAAGGAATCAGTTACGTGTAGCCAGAACTCTGACAATTCATTACAATTAATGTTCTAAATATTGTACCTCATCTCATAGACGTTTAGAGGTGGTCGCCAACCCTCATATGAGGACGGTGTTCTGATGGACGACATCTAACATAAATGATAACTCACAGTTTTGATAACTACATCAAAATTGTCGTAGTTTATCACAGAAAAAATACTCTACAGAAAATAATGTTCAAGGTAATACGTTTACTGTTTCGTCAACATATGTTCATAAAAATTAATGAGACGAAGTTACTATGTGCCACCGGAAAGCACATGTCTTTGGTGGAACTGTTGGGGTAGTGGCTGGGATAAAGGGATGTCTGAGACCAATGTGAAAAGGATATGAGTGCATATGTTGACAACGTGTTGAAGTCCTCGGACCATCGTGCTTTCCCGTTTGGAGTACTGCCTTGTTCCCGAGATATGTTAGAGACTGTCAGTTGGTGAATAACGTCCAAAAGAGGGCCACCAGACTGGTGCCTGCACTCCGACACCTCAGGTGCCCAGAGAGATTAGAACGGGTAAAGGGTGACTTAATAGAAGTTTATAAGCACCGCAGAGGACAACACTAAGTCGAGTGCCCAAACCTGAAAATAGCAAATGCCCGCACCAGACAGGGTAAAGAAACCGTAAGTTCAGAATATTGTCATGGCAAACGTTTTTGGAGTGAGAGATGGGAACCTTCTGAATAACCTTCCAGAGAGTGTTGTGACGGCACAAAGTATGAGCTCATGTAACATCAGACATGACCAACACTCACCCAAGTTCAGATACATCTTGGAGCCAGTGCATACCCGGTACTAACCTTGCCAACAATGCGTAACAGAGACGTGTCTCGTCACCGACTTCCCAAGGGACAAACAGACCAGTGACGGAGAGGATAAAATACAGTAAATGTCCGGTACGATGCCCACACTTTGGTAGATGCTAACTGAATATTTTCTTTTTTTGACTCAAGTTACAGTATAAATATAATTAACGGCTTCTTTTGTGTGTGTGTGTGAACATAGTGAAACACAAGATGTGCATATTTAAGTCTAACGCTGCCGAATGAGGGATGGAAAGGGGCTGATAACGTTACATGTGAACACGATTACTCCCCCAATATCCTATGCTAAGAATCACCCGAGATCTGAGTTAGGGTGCTCTCTAATGTAGGCCGTGAAGGTGCTTTTGTTTACTTAACTAAATTTGGGGGTAATCAAGATGATTGTTTCTCCTTCCATAACACACGCACACGCTGTAGTGCATATACTGTACAGGTATAGCTGATATCATAGACACCATTGACACGCCTGCTCAATCTCATTGTTAATTGTTGTGTATGTATAAATGCCAACACAGAAAATCCATCATAGAGGGTTCGATTGAATTCCTATCTGGTTACAGTTCCGAAGATGTGCAATCTCATACGGTACAAAAGTCATCTCTGGCAGCCACTAAGTAGTATTAAGAACATAAGAACATAAGAATGGAGGAAACTGCAGCGGGCCTATTGGCCCATACTGGGCAGTCCCGTTTACACCCAACCCCTATTGCTCATATAAGCATCCAACCTATGTTTGAAGCTATTCAGCGTATTCGAGTTAATGATGATATTTGGTAACTTGTTCCATTCATCCACTACTCTGTTTCCAAACCAGTGTTTACCTATTTCACGCCTAAATCTAAATTTGTCTAATTTAAAACCATTGTTATGAGTTCGCTCCTGGTTGGATAGTTTGAGTACCTTTGTAATGTCCCCTTTGTTTAGCCCTGCCTTCCACTTATACACCTCTATCAGGTCGCCCCTCGCTCTACGTCTCTCGAGAGAGTGCAAATTAAGATGTTTTAACCTGTCTCTATACTCAAAGTTCCTAATGCCCGGGATTAGTCTTGTCATTCTCCTCTGAATTCTTTCCAAGGATTCTATATCCATTCTGTAATACGGTGACCAGAACTGAACTGCGTAATCCAGGTGTAGTCTCACAAGAGCAAGATACAGTTTTAGGATGACCTCGCTAGTCTTGAAACTAACACTCCTTTGTATGAACCCAAGTACTTTATTAGCCTTGTTACCAGCAAAAACACATTGTTTACTTGGTTTAAGGTTCCTACTTATCATTACTCCTAAATCACTCTCGCAGTCGGATTTCTCTATGGCATCGTTGTTCATCTGGTATCTGGTTTCCCTGTTTACATCTCCTATACTGAGTACTTTACATTTGTCCACGTTGAATTTCATCTGCCATTTTTCAGATCATTCGAAAAATTTGTTTAGATCTTCCTGTAGTTTTGCGGAGTCCTCGTCAGATTTAATAACACGTCCTATTTTAGTGTCATCAGCAAATTTGCTTATGTTGCGGTCTATGCCGATATCTATTTCGTTTATGTATATAATAAATAATAATTGTCCAAGTACTGAGCCTTGGGGAACTCCACTTGTGACTTTGCTGCAATGGGACTTAGTGCCATTAATGCTCACTCGCTGTGTACTGTCCTGTAACCACGCCCTAATCCATTTAAGGATATTACCTTTGATGCCATGTCATTCTCCTCTGAATTCTTTCCAAGGATTCTTGACACTGAAACGGTTTGGTCTGATATATTCCGGCTATATCTGGTTCCCTGCGGTTTGTGTTCGGCTTAGTGATGTGCTCGCCCCAGTGCTTAGAAAGTTACACCTGGACAAAACATCACAGGACAACATCCCGTTACCAGTACTTAAGAAAAAACAAATCTTGAGTGGGGTGCCGGGTCATTTTTGAATCTCCTAACTCTCCGTTTTTTAATAATGTTGAGTACATAATACTTTATACTTATAGGCCCGAAGCCAAAATTTTATCAGGGCGGGTAAAGTATACAGAGTCAAAGGACACATTTGTAATTTTACATGTCAAAAGTCCAACGCTGCTGAATGAACTAATAGTCGTCGGGAACTTGATAATTATGTCCTAAGTCCTTGTGATTGAGAAAAAGAGGGAAGGAGGAGAAGAAAAAGTGTGAGTGTATTCATATCGACGGGAAATGTCAGCGTTTATTCTCCAAAATCGTGGTAACCAGTTTGATTTTTCTTGCTTTTTCATAACACCCTCACATGCTCTAGTGAAGAGTGCACATAATAGTAAATTGAAAATATATACATACAAATCATAATTATATGCACCATATTATAGTACGTATAACACCACTCACCATACCATTTAATTACTTCTTACACTAATCTAACCTAACCTAATCTAACCCCTAAGTAGCGATTTTTTTTGCTCTTATTCTTCCCAGTGTGTTTGATACTCTTGCCGGCCTGTCCTAGGATGATGCTAGGATGACACTTTATAGTATAACATAAGAACATAAATATAAAGAAAAATGGCAATAGGCCTATTGACCCACACTAGGCAGCCCTGTTTACACCCAACCTGCCCAACCAATACGGTCTTTTTTTTTTCTTTTTTTAGGTTAGGTTAGGTTAGGTTTTAACACAAACTTGAAATATTTAGTGATAATTAGTTAAACTCGTATCTTGGTACTGTTGATGAAGTAAACAAGACAGACAATGGCGGTGTTTACCAGTGTGGGGGCGGTTACTTATGGTGGAGAACGTGACAACTCACTCCAAGCACCCTGGGTACGAATTCATATAAAAACTACGTGTAACATGCAGTAAGCAGGTGCTGATAATAAATGAACCAGCTCACCTCATAGGTTTTTCTTTTTTTGCGGCTTAGTAAGTATTGCTTCATGTGTCTGACCTTGTGTTTTTCTCAACCTCACAGATGCGTTTCATGCTTGTTCTCGTACTCCTCACACTATACCAAGACGTGTGAGTGTACTTCTATCAGTCTAGTCACGTTGTATCAGTCTCACAGTTCCCCAGTGTGTGTAATCTGTCGACCCCCCTCTCGTTTAGCCTGTCATGCAGTAAACAACATTAAGTCTGTTACCTATGGTGTAGATGAAGAATGATTCCCCAAACTGAGATTCAGTGAAGTGGCTGCTGGTCATATGGGCCCTGGCTCTAATAGGTCCCAGTTCCATTGGATCCCAACCTAGTGGGGGCCCACTAGGATTGCAAGAATTTGGTTGGGATCCGATGGGACTGGGTGTTTTAGGGTCTGGGGCCTATTTGACCAGTCACCAGAGAAAGCTTCATACGCTTGTGTGTATTTAGGCATAGACAGATTGGCCTAACAATATGGCCACCTGATAACAAGAACGCATTGTTATCACTGTAAAGGCCTGGGACTTAGGGATAGAAATCCCTTACCAGCTTAATCAGGAACTTATAAAAGGAAAGTCAAGGACCAGGGTTTCCTGAGGAATAACAAACAACCGTTTGAGATTGACATCTCTTTACTATAAAAATATAACACAAAACTCTGACACCACTCAACAAACATGAAATAACAATTACGGGAGTCAAACAATTAAGAGAATCAACAATTAATGCAGTCAAACAGTTAATGGAAGTCCAACAATTAATGGAATCAAACATTCAATAGAATTAAACAATGAACAGATATTTCCTACGGCAGCGGCCCTGGGGAAGGTTCTGGAACGCTGTGATCCACTCTCAGGGGGAAGGTCCATTCAGCTCCTCACTCGAGCAACAGCGGCCGATGTCTTGATACAGCGGGAGAAACACCGGGGCACAGACGGAGGAGATGAACTGAGTCGTGGCAGCCGAGGTAGTGGTTTGGGGTAGGTGTCCAGAGATTGACAGTCTATAGGTGAAGGTCTGGGGACACAGCCTTTGATGACAACACCACCAGAATTTGAGAGAGCAGCGGGGAGGTGTGTCTGGGCAATGTCTGTCCGTGTCGCTGGTAGCAGCCACTTCCTCACCTCCGTCTAACCCCACCCCTCTCCAAGTGGGGGTCGCGCCAGCAAACGACCAAGTGAGCAGCGGTAACGAACAGGAAGATCGTTACCGCCCTTACTTGAGGATATCTCTTGGCCTAGTAGTACACGAAACGTTACCAATAAGTTCATTAATAACACAATAATACCGATCGTAATACAAGATTTACCTTATATAGAAGCAGGTAAATATCTCACTGGCTCTCATATTACAGTGTCCAGTACATGACAGTATAGCAGGTTAAAATTGTACAGACCAGTTTTCACAAAAGAGAACTGCAAACTTCCCCAGAAGAACTTATCTTACACCAGCAGTTTTGGGGTTACAATATATCCACTAACACCAGCTAAATATATTCCCATCATCTACATCCACTCCTTTGCTTGATCCATATTTTTTCTCCTATAAGTTGATCCATATTAGCACTTTCTCCTTGACACCAAATAGTGGCAACTATAATCCCCGCAACTTCCCTTTAGTCAAACTTTATTACCATTTTCCTCTTTCATTCCTCGCACTTCTCGGTTTAGGAATTTTCCCCCATCTTTTCATTAGCATAAAACACACAGCTCTTTAAAAATATGGTATATATCCCTTCTATTATATACCTGATGTTATTATTTACACTTTTTTACTTATAAGATGAGGTTTTATCTGGTGAGGGTGTACTGGGAGCTGCGAGGTTTGAACCTAGTACCGTTGATGCCATATTTGTGAGGTCACGCGAATTTATCTCCCAAACGACGGGCCGCCTCGCCTCCACACCCTGTAGATAGGCGTTAAAGGTAGAGGAATTTTCCATTGCTATTACCTGTTAATAAAGCACCTGAGGTTGTTATCCCGCCTTAATAATACATGGGCAATAACAAGCATTCGTCCAGCGTCCAGAAAATGAATGTTAATAAAGATGACATAATGTATTCTTCTGGTTAACTTTTTTTTTCATATATCAACCCTCTTAGGTGCATTATTTTATCTACATTTACGAGAAATGTTTTTTAATTTACCATTTCTACTATTTCCCAGCAACTGGGCGGCCGAGAATTCAAAATTTTCCCTATTTTGACTTTCGTTATCCATATTAACTTTACGATCCTTTGAGAAGCTGAACACCTGGAGCTGAATGATATGACCCATCACTGATAGCAATAAAATCTGTATCGCATTATGATTAGATAACATCTTTTAACAACACTACGAAAATCTGTACTGATATGAGTGAAACGTTCCAAATTACAGTTTTCGGAATGCGTTGACAAGATAAAGTACCTGAAAGACAAAATATAATCCATGAATCTAAATCAATATTGTCAACAAACTGATTATGTTTTCTATACAAAGCGACGGGGTTCGACTGTAGGACTCCGGTGGGTGAGGGTTCATTCCCATATTTGTTGACGTTAGTTACTATTGGTCAACCGTGGCTTCTAAACTCTACCCAGTTATCAGGGACGCAGCTTATCAAAATCATATTCAAGGAGGGAGCTGGTGAAAAAAATATATACGTCCGTTCTAAATGGTCACTTTCCCTGCAGTATCCGTCATTATTCAAAGTTAGTCCCGGACATAAAGGCCTTAACGTTACAATTTGGGGAAAACAAAACCATTTAGAGGCATTAGCTTGGTTGATTGATTGATAAGTTTATTGAGATATAAGAAAATATAAATCATCCCCACCCCAGTCCAGGAATGTCCCTCCCAGGACTCACATAAATCCCAAATACAGATATATCTCATATAATCAATAATAGTACATATAGTTATAATCTAGATGCAAAATTTCTATTTTTCTTTAATATTTCATCTATTTTCCTATTTTTAAACTTCCATTCTATTTGCTTGGGGACATTATTTATCTGGGCATCTCTATATACATTAAGCAATGGGCATCCCAGTATATAATGTGGCAGGGTATGGGATCTGGATGTTCTACAAACTCTACATTCCTTATCCTGTTCATTTCTCTCAGCTCCAAGTTCCCAGTAATATTTATATCCTAATCTTAACCTCATATACACTCAATCTTTCCACCTGCTCCTATCTTTCCCATATGTAAAATTTGTGTTCATGAGAACCTGATGGTAATGTTTCATTGTTTCACTTTTCTCATATATTTCATTCCTTTTTAAATTATCTTCTATTGGTTGTATTTTCCGCAATTTGCTCCTTAATTGTTTCAAAGTTTTAATACATATTATGTCGGTCTCGGCCTTTTCCGTGGCTCTTTCTTCTATTATATCTATTGCTTCATTAAGACCAATCCTCACATGTGAAGGGACCCATACAAATCGAACACTATGGCCTTTTTTCCTTATTGTATTTACTAATTTTCTTCATGAACTAATAATGTGTTCAAAGACTGGACTCCCGCTGTTCAAAGAATCCAAAGCTGCTCTACTATCAACAAAAAAATATGCATCTTTATTCCTCTATACAAAATTGTCCAATCCTACTAACACTGCGTATAACTCAGCTTGTGTTGATGATATAAAATTGCTCAGCCGGAGTCCAATTTTGGTGTCATCAGCTAGGGAAGCTTTAGAATGGAGCTCTAAGTTGGGAGAAATCTGAATGAAAACCCACCCATCCTCCAGTGCGGTTTATACCCACGGGGCTAGGACGACCTGACCTTACTCTCGTTTCGGATACACTGACAGGTGTTGTGTGTGTGACTTGCCGTAGCTACAAACAGGGAATCATACTCCTTGTGCTTACAGAAAATCCTCCAGCACACACACACACGCACACACCTCCAGCACCGAGCATAAGGTAAACATATACACAGGGACCTTTCTGTCGTGGGCATGATTTCATCTCGTGCAGTGGCTATGGCTGGGTGCGCGAGATCTACCCAGTGGTGCCCCTGGAGCGAGCATAAGGCCATCACGTGAACAGAACTAGCCAGAGTGAGCATTTTGTCGTGTCATACAGCAGCTGACAGGGGACATAAGGTATGCGTGTTTACCTGCCCTTGCTGCACACCTACAGTTATGAAGAAACGTACACACGCGTTCACAAGCACATACACATTATACAAACAATGCAGTTACCTAACACTCATGAACATACACACACACAAACAAACGTGCTCTCTCTCTCTCACTCTCTCTCTCTCTCTCTCTCACGACCCTGGAAGTTCGTAGCTGAGGTTGATGATGTAAACATTGTAGAGAGTACTGTGAAGGTGCTGACGTCACTTACATCTGATAATATTACAGGTGGAGACAAAGTACACGTGTTGTAGATTTGAGTAGATATGAAAAAAAAACAGAACCTGCTGAGTAGATGTGGTCGTAGATGATAGTGTAGTGGTAGCAGGTAATGATGTAGTGGTATCAGGTGGTGTAATAGTTGTGTTATGGTGGCAGAAGGTGATGTTATAGTGGTATTAGATCATGTAGCTGTAGCCCCTCTAGAACCTTGTGCTGTGCTGGAGGTGGAGATAATCATTAAAAAAACAACACTACCTTGGTCACGTGGAGCCCAACCTGTTGCTAGGCTCACCTTTCTCTCACAGTGCAACCACCCACACGTATACACCACATCCATAAACTATACACAATATTCCTTTACGTGTATATGTGTATTTTCTGCGGTAATTCTTTTCTCTTTTTTTTTTTAGTTTTCTTAATATGGTGATGGTAACAGGGGTATTGACGACCTTCTCTGTTACCTCTAAACGGAACTGGATCCTGTAGCCGTTTGTTTCTCTCTGTTTATCGTTTTTGTTTTTATTATCCTGTTTATGCTGTTTTATTATACTATTTCTGTTTATACTTCTATATTCTACTACTACTGTTTACACTGCTCTATTGTACAGATGACTTCACGAGTTTTCCACCATAATATGCACACTCGCGTCCTCTTCTAGCATGGTGTGTGTTAAGTCCTATGTGACTTAGTGTTGTTAACCACATATTTATTTAATCAAGACAAAATAAATTAACACATTCATTAATATGCCTTCGACAGTGTTCTTTTTTTTCTTGATTTATCTTTGAGCTTCCCGCCGTAATCAGTACGTTTAGAAGTTGGGCAGTGTGGTACAAGAGGCAGATCCGGAACTTTACAGGTTAGAGGAAGTAGGTAACTAGTAAACGTGCCAAGGACTAAACCCTGAGACACTGAAGAAGGTTTAAGTTTATCCATAGAAAATGGTACTGCAGTCTATTTCAACAATATTACTACATGTTTACACACACACACACACACACACACACATATATATATATATATATATATATATATATATATATATATATATATATATATATATATATATATATATATATATATATATATATATATATATATATATATATATATATATATATATATATACATATACGAGGTAGTAGTAGGTAGTAGGCAGCTACCAAACAGGGAGGTACTACCGCTTGGGAAGATATTGAAAGCATATTGTGTTGTCTAATGGTGGACCCTGCTGCTATATGGCATCACGAAAATTGTGACCAAGTCCCGGGTTGCTGATCTGACTTTCTGCCTCATTAACACACAATTGCAGGGTCTCAAGTGTTTCTCTTGCTACTGACGACACAACATACATAATATGTATAAGATATGTTATATCGTTTCTTACTATCGATATTTTTTTATTTTTTTATTTTTTTATGGTCTTTTATTATTATTATTATTATTATTATTATTATTATTATTATTATTATTATTATTACCAAAACAGAGCGATGAGACTCATCCTCGGCTGCCCTATGACCACCAGAATAGAAGTCATGCGAACTAATCCTATGCGAACTAATCCTGTTTCCTGTCTACTATCGAATTGCTGCTCTCAATGCCATCCTTGGTGTTAAACTTCTTCGCAGTGAGAAACCGACTCCCCTGTCGCGCTCACTGAACTCACATCTTGACTCCCTCCTGCGCCGGCCTGTCCCCATTACCTCTCCCTCCCTCTCTGAACACTGGCCCGTCCACACTGCTGCAGACATCCTGTGTTATCACCTCCACACCCCCTCGACCTCTCTCCCTCCCGAGTACACTCATCCACCTCTACCGCCGTGGACCTCCCCGTGTGTTGATGTTGTCGTCCACACCTTCCCTGGTTCGTAAATCCACCTAACTGAGGTATATGCTCAAACTTAACTGCCTTGAGCAGATTGATGTTGTCGCCTCTTCTCTTACGACCTCCCTCCTTCCTATCCTCGTCTACTGTGATGGGTCTGTCACCACGCTGGGCTGCGTTGGGGCAGCTGTGTGGATTCCTGAGCGCCAGGCCCGCAAGAAAATCAGGGTCCACGACTGAGCCTCCTCCACTGACACTGAAAGCATAGCCATCCTCGCGGGCATTCATGAGGGGGCGACCTATGCTCGCACTGAACGCCGGAACCTCCTTATAATCAGTGACAGCACTTTAGCGCTAGCGAGGCTCAAATTACCCTCCCCCTCCTCCCGTGCCGCCCAACACACCCTAGCCGCCGTCGCCAGGCTAGAACAAACTGATGACATCCGTGTCAAGTTTATTTGGATCCCGTCACATATATGAATAACTGCCTGTGACACTGTTGATCGACTTGCCAAAGAAGCAACACAAGAAGAAGATATTGAAGCCACCCTCGCCCACTCCCTGAATCATCTCAAATCCCGCATACACGCCACACAACGAGAAGCATTCGACGTAAAATGGAAACACCTGAAACAACGGGATAGCATCACACTTTGCCACTATGACGCTGTAACCGGTGACGCCAACCGCCACTACAAAAAGTATCAATCTCTGACTCGATCTCAACAGATTATATACATGAGACTGCGCCTAGGGTACAGGTACCTATGGTAGTACATTGGCAACCCTGAGCCTGGCCGCACTGTTTGTAAACTTTGTGGTCAACCCGACTCTCACACCCTCCCTCACTACATCCTCACTTGCCCTATGACCTCCTCCTACAGGTGTTGTTTTTTTTTGTTTTTTTTTATTATTATTTATTGGGCACTCCCCTACATCCTTGTGTAAGGTAAAGCGCAGAAGCGTTCACAGCGCCCAACAGGGAACCATGCTAAGTTCATGCTTGCCTTTATGTCTCATGAGTCAAGGGCATAGAAGCCTGAAGAGTCAATGGTTTATGTCATCAAGTTATTGGAAGCTCCAACAACTTGTCCCTGAATACGAATTCGCAACTTTCGATTTACACCAGGTACCTGCTTTACTGCTAGGTGAACAGGGACCAAGGGAGGCTAGGAAGTGTCTCCGAACAACTTCCACCTGTTACATTTTCGCCCCCAGACCCTGATGTGGGTCATTGACCTGTGCCCTGGTGGGCTAATCCCTTAAAAAAAAGTGTCAGTGGCTTATACAGTAGAATAGAATAGAGTCAGTAGTTTATGTCATCAAGTTATTGGAAACTCTCGGGATGATCCAGTGCGAACCCTCGCTGTGAACAGGTATTAAAGGAGACAGAGTGGTAAAAGTGTAAGATTAATTTTTTTGTTTAACAAATTTATTGGCAGAGCTTGTAGTACAGTTTGCCTATTCTGAGTAATTCAGTCAGGTCTTGACACTGAGGGTGGTATCACTTCTCACTGTCATGCAGGACAGAGGTTCATACACAAAGAGTTGCATCATATTCATTAACAGCTATAAATGTATAGAGGTCAGATTCATATGGGTAATGTCACTGTTCACTGCCATGCAGGGCAGAGGTTCGTACACAAAGAGTTGCATCATATTCATTGACAGTGCATATACATATGTAAACACACACACACACATATACATACATATACATATATACATACACATATACATGTACATGCACATATACATACACACACGCACACATACATACATATACGTCGGTCAGAGTCATGTGGGTAATGTCACTTTCCACTGCCATACAGGACAGAGGTTCGTACACAAAGAATGCATCATATTCATTGACACTATATATAGGTCAGATTCATGTGGGTAATGCCACTGTTCACTGCCACGCAGGACAGAGGTTCGTACACAAAGAAGGAAATACATCACATTCACCAGCAGCATATATAGGTCAGTGGATCACATACATTGGAGTCATATTCTAATTGAAGACTAATCAGTGTGGGCTAGCAAATTTGGGATAAACAGCAAGAATGTCCTCAAGCACACCTGATTCAATGAAGTAATTACATAGTTCAAGATACAATAAGTCAGGTGGCCTGAAGTCTTTGACAGTGTCAAAGCTCCCACTCAGTATATGGAACATCACATTCATCGTGCTGTTTGCCCAGCATAAAGTTAATAAGATTACTTCTCTCTACAGACTTCGCATCAAGGAGTCCCCGAGTCCTAGCTGGTAACATGTCATAGCTAGACACATGAGCCCACTTTGAGAGCCAGAGCTTGACGTGTGTTTGTGCTTGTGTTGTGCAATATATGGAAATGTGACTTGAGGTAAAAGCTGATCCTCGCTCGCTGCTCGCTCCCTGGCCCGTCAACAACTCACCGCTCTCAATAAGCCCCTCCACTGATCTTTGTCTTGTGTTATATGTATCCGGGGTATGTGGTGATCCTCTGTCAGGATATCCACATCGTCTTGTACACAATCTGCCCCCCCCCCCTACCCCCTTTGAGGAGTGGTCCTGTGGCATGGTTTCTGTTGGGTTTAGGGGTCTGTGACAGTCTGCTGGTGTGTCTTGGAAATCACAGCAGTTGTCAGGAGATCCCATGTCTTTGCAATATGTATGTCCCTCCCTCACTTGCCTCCAGTAGATGTTCAGAGGGAGGGTACCGCTAGTTATAAAATACTCGTGTTTATGTCCAGTATCCAGTGTAGTGATTCATTTTGTACACGTTGCAGTCTGAGAGGAGGGGGGAGGGGAGCAGCAGAAGAGTGGTTTCTGCCTCTCGGAAGCTGTACAGTTTAGCTAGTGCATTACATTACGTATACTACCTTAATTTTCTTAACATGGGTATTCAGGCTCAGACCATCATCATAATCTAGACCAAAAGCTTTGTTACTGTACGTTAATGGGATTTGAGAAGAATTAATATATACTCGGAGGGATAATGTGTCTAAACATCCTGAGAATCATAGGGATGTGGTCAGATCTGCCTGTATAATTCTTGTGTATACCGTGGAGGAACCACCAAGAAATTATAGGTGTTTTTGGTATAATTCATTAAGTTGCAGACGTATTCAGGCTGTGATGGAAGGTTCTAGGATGTGTTTGTGGACGGACAGATGAGTCATGTCTTGTCAAGTTAGCGTGTTGTGGTATTGTGGGGGTACGTGAGATGTTTCTCCTCCATCCTGTGTGAGTGCGAATCTCCGGGGTCACCATTTGTGGGGTTTCGTGATGTTGGTTCACACTCAGGATGGGATGGAGAAAGGAAACTTACAATGTGCTCTCTGTATACATATTGTATTGGAAGTACAATGCAGCTTGGTGCTGGGAAGGCAGCATGGTTACAAGTGTTGAGTAGAGAGAGCTGGTTGGTGAGGGTGCTCAGAGGAGGACCAGCTTGTGGGTCGCCATGGTCGCCGGCTGGAGCGGAGGTGGAGGTGTTGCTTGCTGGTGGCTGTAGGTAGAAAGAGAAAGAGGTAGGTCACCACGAGGTGGGGTCTTATATAGCGGGGGTAGGCGTGGCTTAATAGTTGACCTCAGTCATTGTTAGGCGGCGCTGGTTGCCGACCTAGACCACGAGGCATACACTGGGGAATTCGAGGATCGGCTAGTCAGCGACAAACGGCGTTTGTAGGGGAGGAATCCACTACAGTATTATGTGTATCAATAGGGACAGGAGCAGAAGTGATTACAGCAACAAGAATGGGGACTTTTTTGTTAGCTAGTGGTGGTGGTGGGGGGGGGGGATAAAGTTCAGGGTAACCTAAACCTTAATGGCTGGTTTCCTGTGAGTGTCAAGAAACCTGGGAAGTATATATATGTTCCTGCTGGTGGGTTGCTAGACGGTTGCGCAGAGTAGGTCATGGTATCTACCCTCCCTCTACTCCTTCGACCATCACCGCTACTACCCCTCCTCTTCTTCAGATACTCATGGTCCAATGTGACATATAATAACTGTGATAAGAATATTAATGATAACTGTAGTTTTATTATACACGTATGGGGTTGATCTCACTTTACCGGTAATTTATTATCCACGACGTTGGGCTTCCGTGTCCTTCTCTACAACTTTTGGTGCTTCATCACACTCACGACGATCAATGTTATAAATATTTTACTGATAAACACATTATTAGTCATGCTTCAACACTAAGATCTCTCTATATAGAATCAAACTCAGGTAAGGTAAAGAGATAAACGTTCCTTCAATATGTTAATGTTAAGGTTACGTATGGTTAGGCCTTTATGTCAGTTTGGGCAGGTTTGGTTAAGATCTGTTAGTTTGGCTTATTCTATATGGGTATATACAGTACAATGGTGTACCGAGTGTTGTGGTGCCTTTAGATATGTAATACAGGACTCTTGAACACACAGTGGAAGTAAGTGTTATGGACTGACCTTTGGCAAGTCGATTTACTGTCTACCTTTACTTTGAATACAACATGAACCATAGTGAATTTGTGCGGCGATTTTGTTAAATATTTATCCATCTATGAACACCTGTATGCATGTTTCCCCTACTTTTACTCTTGTCTGTTATATTATTTATTGACGGGTGTTAGTATGTCCGTTCCATACATGCTAAGCTGAAGTGAAGATGGACCGTAGTTAGGTTCTCACCCTGCAGTATGGCGGAGTATAGTCATGATAGGACGGACTTTTGAGGTTAGTTGTGATGATGGCGTCAATTACCTTACGTGTGGTAAAGTTAAGTAAGTGTACCATTAATCATTCTCAAGTTAAGAACTAAATTCAGTGCAACTCGATCTAAAACTTGTGGAACGCTGACACAGACGCCTGACCGAGGTAACACCGTCACCTGTTCTTCCAGTAGAGGAATAAAATAAACGGACAGGTTAGGATATAATAGATTGTTCTTCTGTGATCACAAGTCTGTGGTATTCCCCTGCAGCCGCTGAGCCAGGTACAGTATGATGGAGATTGAAGGACAGTCAGAAGTAGGAAATCAATTATTCCAAGACCAGTGATGGCATTTAATGTTGACTCTGGTGATGGAGAGTTGTGAAAATCAACAGTGGCACTTGGCGTAACATGGGACTCTCGATAATGGAGCCGGGACCAGTTTCTCAGAGGTTCCTACGTAAATATTTTTCTCCCTGCGACAGATAAGAAAACCACTTGTTAGGGTAGAGTCCTATTGTAACATCAAGGTTAATGACGTTGTAATTTTACTGCCTCACCTTAACTGAGTCATTAACGTGTAAATCTGAGGCTCCGGATTATCAAAGATTTATGCAAGATTTATTTATTTTATTAATTAAGGGCGAGAGATGTCCGACTACCATCAAGAGACAACTGAACCAAACCAGATTTACGCAATGTCCTGGCAGGTGGGTTTGGCTTGAGGCGAGGAAGTAAGAACTGGCACAAATCAATGTTTCTGAGACAAGTAACAGTATAAGTGGAGAAGAAGAAAACGAAGGAGCATAACAAACTAATCTTAACCAAATCAACCTAAACCGAACCTTATTTAAACCACACAAAAATATATTTGTACTCAGAGAATATATTATCTTTATCTAATCTGTGCGCTGTTCAATAAGTGCATGCGTAGTTGTTATGGATATCAACATACTGTTAGTTGAAGGAGTACAGGTTATGTCAGTTCAGGCCCAGTGTTACGTACACCACTCTCATGGCACCATCATTACCATAATTATGAATTATCAGAACATCTGTAATAGGTTCTGTCAGGTGTTAGTGACCCATTGATCACTTTCACTTTATTAGCGACATAGAGGGTACGAATAATATGCATCAAGTCAATAATATGCATGTATTTACACATTTACATTCTCAACACCTCGAGTATAATTTCAAAGCTAAGTCACAACACAGACGCCAGGTGTGGTTGACGATAGTTCAGGTACTGCTGTCAAGTGCCCAGTTCCTCCGAACAGGTGAATCGTTCTTCACCATCACAGGCCCTGGATAGAGCGTCGGTTGTCAGCGGAGTTCTCGGGGAGTATTATGACATGCACAGGATAAAAGGAAACTGTTTGTGTGTGAATCATAAACTTATTTATGTTTGTTCTGGACGAAGGCTTCACCTGTTTATAGTAGCAGTCGGTACTCTAGCGATTGAACTATTTGCTTTACAATATACGGTTCGAGATTTGTTATCAAGCATATTGATCTATACTCAGTGCTTATCTACAGTACTTGTCTGTCAAAGGTCAATGCGCTTGGATATCCGACCTCTCCCGCTCAGATAAGTTGTTACTCACGTCCACGATACACAGTGAGAATAGGCATTGTCATAGCTTGTTTTGTGAACGAGTCTTCTATACCTCTGAACTCTGAACTCTGGTACAGTATTTCCGATATCTAGCCTCAGTGTTGGACAATGAGCACCGCCGTGAAGTATTTCTTGCATCATCTTTCCAATCACAGCCCCACATGTCATGGAATCTTTTAGCGTTTTTATACTGCTTCATAAGTAGTTCCTTCGCTGGTACACCAATTTAATTGTCAATCTCGAACACTTTCGTTACGTGGATGTCCTTCAGCTTGTGGGAATACCATACTGGATTAGCGAACTACATATAGGGTCACCAGTGTCTTGTATAACCAGATTAGGCCCTTCATCAAGATCATATTTTAAACTATTGTTTGTTTAACCTTGAAGCGTTAATATGACTTCCTTCCCGACTACTCTCACTTGTTTTATCCATTCCTGCAACTACTCTTAGTGTATCGGCCAACATTTGAATGGACGAGTGAATAACATCTGATGTTATATTTCTACTATTATAAAGTCACTGATCTATGGTATCCCCGTATCCCATGACCGTTCAACTTGATTTGCAGCTTTTTATACGGCTGATATTGATATTGAAACAGTTTATTTAGTCAGAAAAATACAGATACAGGGTGGACAATTACAAAAACATTGACCATGCTAAACCGAGAGCCTGAGCCCTCTTAGTGGCACCTGATATAGTATACAGTACACTGTACATTTATCGCAAGGAATTATTATATAATATATAATATTATTAACTCGGATTACAACATGCAACATGGCGTTAGTAAATATGTATTAAATGCTATCACGTTTATCACATTTTTATTCTTTATATTTTATAAACATACACACATTTTTACAGCAGAGTATAGTTGATATACAGTAATCTGATAAGTGGATCAAAGTGATACAACATGGGAGGTGTTAGGGTCAAACAAGGACGAGGGAAGCAGACCAGTGGTATATTCATTGCAATGATAATTTCTATCAACGTGACAGTATATGATATAATGGTTTCTAATAGTACAGTAAAAGTGTAAAGTAGAAAAGTAGATGGGAAGGGTGGGCCCGGCGGTATCTGTCCAGATGGGTCTGGACACGTAGGGTTGTCAAAATCCTTCGTCCGTGTATACCATATTGTTTCACACCGAGTGGGGATAGATACTTCTTTTACCGTGTGTGCCTCTGATCAGAGCCACATAATTTAGCAAACTGTTCGTTTGTGTGATCAGTTTTTTGCTCTCAATTACTGTCAGTCATTGTCCGCATAACCCTTCAAGCAGAGGATGTGGGTGCCAGGGGCCCCCATAGTGTATGACAGTGAATCAAGTATTGGTAAACAAAATCATGGTAGATTTCTTTCATTGCTGCAAGAGTGAGTGACTGACGAGCGTGGTATTGGCTACCTTACCGTTTATTGATTTAATTGTTAGTAGTTTGCATGTGGTTTCGCCAGTTTGGTTTATCACCAACCAAAACTCCCAGGAATTTATTATTCTGTTCACGTTTGATGACTCTACTACCAAGGTACAGGGGGTCCAGATGTGGAGGTAAGCTTTTTCTTCGGTGAAAGATTGTGTAGTGGGTTTTTTCGAAGTTTATTACATGTTATCTAGTTCCTGACTTTAGTCAATTCACGGTTTATGATTCTCATTAAGGAATGAAAATCTGAGTGACTAGCATAAATTATTATCGTCTGAAAAGAAATTGTAGTTTGCGAAGGTGTTGGAGTGGACTATGTCATTTATGTACAACAAGAACAGTAATGGGCCGAGGCAAAATAGGTAAGGAGTCCTACTGCTGATTGTTATAACCGACTTACTGATAAGAGGCAAACCATTTGTGGGATAAGCCTTTGACGCCATAATATTCTAGCTTGTAATATTCCAGATTGTACAATCGGTTGCCTCCATCCATGAAGCGCCTGAACTTGCCTAGCTTATACTACAGACGGACAAAGGGCGACCTAATTGAGGTGTATAAGCATCTCAAGGGGCATTCCTCAGTCGAGTGTCCTTTATTGGAGCTTGCGGACGCTCGCCCCACAAGGGGTCACAGCTCAAGATTGAAGAAGCCCTAAGTCCAGAAAACTGTGAGTGCAAACTTTTTCGTAGTGAGAGTTGTGAACTCTTGGAACAATCTACCAGAAAGTGTTGTGACGGCACCGAGTGTGAGCTCTTTCAAGACCAGACTTGACCAGCAATGGAACAGGTTCAGGTACATTCAGGAGCCGGTACATGCCTGTTATTTGCCGACAGTGCGTAACAGAGACTTGACCGATCGCCCAAGTGGCTACCGAGCCGATCAATGGTGAAGAGGATAAAAGTAAAAAGTAAAAGAAGCAACTGACAACTGTGGAGGCCTTTAAGAAACAACTTAAGATCTTTTTTTTATGTAGTGATCCTGAACAGGATATATTGATGGATAATACAGGGTTTAGGAAGTATTAAAACTTAAGGGCATAGGAATGATAGAAATCGAACTGTCATTTTCTGTGATCTATTATTGCAATACAGTATTTCATTTTATTATGAGTCAAGTCTTTGTAGTGCTTCAAGCGCTAGTGAATTCTTTAAAAGAACTGGTGCTTTTGTGAAACAAAAGACCAGCTATTATTATCATTATTATTAAGATGGTACGGTCAACGGTATCAAAGGTTTTTGAAGTCCATGAATATTCCGACTGTGAACTGACTGTCATCAAAGGAGTTCAAGATGTCATTGATAGAGGACAGCAGGGCACTCTGGGTTAACCTTGCTCTGAAGCCAAACTGAGAATCTGTAACGATACGACTGTCACTGCACAAGTTTTGTCTACTACATGCTGGCTTCTCGATTATCTCACTTAAGGCTGAGAGGACTAATATGAGCGATGGTCCTTGAAAAGACCTTAATCGCCTGAATTTTATATGCTGGATGAACTTTAGCAACTTTCAATTTATCAGGAAAGACACCACTAGTGAATTTGTAATTATGTAAGAGAACAGGTGGTAATAGGGGTGCCATTTTCTTGATGATATTCATTGGTAAGTTGTCGTCGCCTGTTGCTGCATCTTTGGACATTTTTATGGTGTTTAATAATTCATTTGCCAGGATAGGGGACAAGAACAGTATATTTTGCTGTATGTTTTGCAGGAAGGCTCTAAATTCCTCTTGGTGAGGATGTTCTCAGCAAGATTCATGCCAACACCGATAAAGTAATCATTGATTAAGTATGTATAGTAAGTTAACGTGTACAGTCTATTTTACCACCATGGTCCAGACCCAGAAACTGTGACCCCCAGAAGCTGTGTTCAGCAGGGGCATCTTGGTATAAATCCAAGCTGGTATTCCGTAACATTAAATTATTTAAGTTAAGATTGTTATGTGTTACAGATGGTCCATGGTGGCATTATCTATGGTGTTTTCAAGTGCATTATAAACAACACAGTTAAGTTCACACGCTTGTAATTATTGATGCATTGCTGATCACACTTTTTACATATGCACGTTAACAAAATCCCACATACATGCATTTTCAATAAGAACTGATACTGTACATCTACACGAGTATTCAATTTCAATTTAGCGAATCAATAGATTTTTGGTGCATATGCGTACGTGTATGCTCAGGTATGCACATTTGTTTTGTGTGCATGATGAAATATTGATGTTGTAAACCAGGATAAGTTAGAAAAATGAATTAAACACACAGGTTGCGCTCCTTGAGGGTCACTTTGCTCCAGCAGACGCCGCTAACATGGCGAATGATAACAAGGCAAGCAAAAATGACACTGTTGGTTTATTTCTTCAGGCAATGGGTAAGTTAAGTGTAATGTCATTCTTAAAATTATTAAATTACATGTTTAAGATATAAAGAGATATTTGATTAATAGTAAACTACCATCAGAGGTATATTGATGGTGATTTTGTGATAGGAAGGAGAGTGGAGTTAGGTGTTTAGGATTGGCCGCGGGGGGGATGGGCGCGGTGATTTGACTTCACACCAGCTACTAACACTATATATACTTTGTGTCTCTATTTGTATTAACAGATTCCAATGGTAATATGAATGTCAGGGATTATGTATCTGTTAGGGATAAATAAGTGTGTTGTTAATTGATGCCTTGACTGTAAACACTAATTTAAGAATGAATGTTTGTCTCATCATCATTAGTCATTAATGTTATTCCTGTTAGATATGTATTGAAGAAATTGTGCCATTCACTAACCGTTATAATCAGAAAGTTAATAGAAACATATTTGCAAATTAGGGTTTGTCTTTTTGTACATTGGTTATGCTACACTGCTTCCATATTTTACTCTGCTTCATTAACAATAATTACTTATATATAATATGAGTACAGTATATGATAACCATAAAATGTTACATATTCGTATCATTAACTTAATATTGTGATACAAGTTATGGAAATGATTCTTATAGCCAAAGTATACAGTTCACAGATAATGAGAAGAAAGAGTGTTGTGGTAAAGTTATTAATGTAATAATAATTTGTGATATGAACTTTATTTACAGAACTACTAACCACTGCTTCTTGTAGAGGAAATGGATGGAGGGGGTAAAACAATATAAGATATGATATGTAAAAAAAATATGAACCTGATCAGTATTTGTATGGGTTTTTGGAAAATTGACTTAAAAACAATCCTTAAGCACCAGTATGACCACTCTATGCTGTAATTACTCCAGTAGGTGTGTGCCATTACAGTGTTAAATCACTAGAAAGGATTGAATACATTTTGAATTAGTAAGAAATCATTACAGTACATAATACCATTTGTATGACTGTAATTCTTAATAAAAAACTTTAAAGAAAATATATTGAATTTGACAAGTCTTTTTGGCTTGTTCCTGCTAAAATCTGACATAGTTCTGTGATGATTTGTTTTGATTTACTTGATTAGCCGGAGTAGAGTACATGGAGGCAGTGGTCTACAGCCCTGTTTCTTATATGTAGTAAATACAGAGTCTCAGCTGCTATAAATAATTTGCAAGTCACTACTTTCCCCACCCAAAATTAACACTTCATAAAAGTAAGTTCATATTAATGTTTTCTAATATTCACGTGTTCCTTAATTATAATAATTTATGGATTTAAAAAAGAAAAGAAAAAAGTGAGAACAAAGTTGATAGTACAGTATTTAAGAAGAGTTTGCTGGCTAGACTGTTCTTCTTATGACTTTTGTTCTTGTATATTTTAAACTGGTAATTTGTCTGGTCACAGTGAAGTAATCAATACGTATGGCACTGCAAGTAAGTAAAGGTCCATCACCGGAAAAATAACCACTTCGTTTATTTTATCCCAAAGTCATGTAAACAAGGATCCTTCAGGGACACTTCAGACCTAAGCCATTGATGATTACTGGCAAACTAAACCAACCGAATTTAACTTAACTTGTTTTATATATCCCACCAATCTAAAAGTAAATTATTTTTTAATTAGGCTAGGTTTGGTAGGTTCATTTTGCCTGTCATATTTAATGTTTAAGGCCCCTTTTTGAGGAATCTTTATGAGTCAGTAACTTGGCTACCAACACAATCACAAGCCATGGTTTATAATAAGAGGCATGGAATCTCCCAGCAAGCATGGCCATCACTGCAGCCTGACTGACTGAATTTGTCTGTTGTAAAAAAAAATCAAGACCAGTGTGTGCTTGAGCCTCTCTTTGGGCTTGGTAGTGATGACATTTTCATGAATTTCCAGTTCTGTGGCAGTAAAATATGGGTTTTAACATTTTTTTTTTAATTTACAGTGGACCGTGAACCAGGGAAGAGGAAGGTGAAACCATCAAAAGCTGCACTGGTTGACCTAGCAGAATTAGATTTGGGAGAGAGTTCTGACGACAGTGACTTTAACGTAGATGAAGCCAAACTGAATGATGATGATGATATCTCCATCAATAGTGACCCAGATGCCCCTGATATTGATGATGATGATGATGATGATGAGGATGGTGATGATGTGGATGATGAAGAAAGTGAAGAAGAGATTGAAGTACCTGCTGAAAAAGAAAAGAATATGAGTGTCACCCAGCTGTTGGAACAGGCTAAGAAGAAGCAAGTCTTAGAGGTACAGTACCTATAACATATTTACCAAGAACATGACAAGGGTACAGTATACAGTAACTTATATATTAGGTAATATAATCTATTGTATTATATTGATATTTTATTTGAGCTTTTTTGCCTTTCTAAGGAAAGTCAAAGGACATAATGTTTCTATTTTCCTGCTATCACACAAGTTTGTGCACAATAGTATCTTGAGTTCTGCTACATATAGCTTCATCAAACTTCACATATGGCTTATACTTCAGTCATATTATGATTTTTGTGTTAAGATCAATGATCTTGGTCACTACAATGCTATATAAATGACAGAATGCAATTTATAAATATACTGTACTTTTACTTTAATTGCAATGCTCTCAGTAAGTCTTCCAGTAAATGCTTGTCAATTTATGAATTTTGTCAGTTGTGTGTGGTAGAATGGGGTAAGGAAAATGGTGGAGGACAAGCCTTGAGAGGACCTTTTAGAGAGAGTTATAGATATATGTTTATGGTAATAATAGACATTTAAAGAGAGAGTCAATATTAGCAGATGAGTATTGTACTGTACAGTATTTGGGGAGGAAATGCACAATGTAAATTATTTATATTGGAAGGAAGTAACAAAGGAAATGAATTAGCTTAATATAGGGCTTTTATATGACTGAGGAACTAGTTCTGCATACACCATAAACAACAATACCCCTCTAGTTTGCCTGGATGCAGGACAATATCAGGTACAGTACTTGTTTGTCAGTACAATACATTTAGAACTCAGAGCAGTACCAACTGAGTTATAAAACCCTACACTAACCATCTAATATTGTTATAGTAGGTAATGAAGTTTATCCTCTATGCTTTCACTATATCTAGGTACAGTACATCATTACAAAAATATAACATTTTCCAGGGAGTGGAACGTCCAAAGATCTTGGTGTGTGCCGTATGTCTTGGTGATCATTCCGATGATGTCAATGAAATAGTGACCTGTGATGGATGTAGTGTGTCTGTCCACGAAGGTTGCTATGGTATTAGTGACTCAATATCAGTATCAAGCACAGTTTCATCAAGTTCCACAGAACCTTGGTTTTGTGACGCCTGTAAGGCAGGCGTCGTTGATCCACCGTGTGAACTCTGTCCAAATCTAGGTAAGGCTATTACATTATCACATTGGATTAGTCGTATCATGAACTTCATGTGGATAAAGCACTACAAACATGAAATAATTACGAACCCCATTTTTTATGTTGTGAGACCACTTTATGGATCATGGGTTGTACCAGTCATGTAGACGTTCAACTGCAATGTGAATACAGATATTACAATAATATTTACTCACCACTGTAGTTGAACCTGAGTACAGGTATCTAAAGTGATGAAAGCTGCTCATTGCATGATGTGTACCTGTCATAATGATTGAAATGTAGGTGTTATAACTTTATATTATCTTTTGTTAGAATTCAGAATACTGTACAGTACTATATAATCATTATTACTCAAGCATTTATCCTATCATTGATTATACAGCATAGATCTAAATGCTTATAATAAGAGTTTTCTTTTGGGATGGACTGCCTAAGAATCTGTATTATTTAACATCTTAAATATTGCTAATACCCTGTACAGGTATAAACTTTTGTCTATTTCTAAATAGTACTAATGTATGGAAGATTTATATTATAATTGTGCCTTTTACCCTGAGGCCTATAAGGGGGAAATGATACAAAAAACAAATTCTTTGAATCCTCAAAATGACGAGCTTATATTTACTAATTGTGATAGGGAATTCATTCTTTACAGGCCATACAATTTTCAAGGAAACAGAGATGGGGAGATGGGTGCACTTGGTGTGTGCCTTGTATATCCCTGGTGTTGCCTTTAGTGAAGTAAGTATGATTTTATGACTTCTTTTTGTACTTTTCGTGAAGCCTTTGGCAAAGAAGGAATGTTGTGTCACTGTCTTGGCACTTTAAGTTCAAAGGAATGTTTATAGATAGACATACACAGAGTTACAGTAAGGAAAGACCGAGTGAATATCTTGGAAATGAAAGTACAATAGTAGATAGACCATTTTCCAAAGACTTTTCACTTCTGTAAACCTGCCTTAGATTGCAGTTTCAGTTATTTCATACGTGATGGTAGCCCAGGATTACTCCAGATGACTGAACTTGGAGCCATTTTGGCTTCTGTGTTACTTCTCAGCTTTAATGGCAATGGAGGCATTATGTTGTTGGTTTGGTAATTTAGCTTTTCTTATCATTCATATTATTCTCTGCCCTGTGTTCAGATCATGAAATTTTGCTGTGTGTAATGTTGCCTTACTTTACTGTGATGATATGTATCTTTCAATGTTTATTTTTTATTAGGTGGATAAGCTCTCCTTCCCAACATTGTTTGAAATGCCATATAGCAGGTGGGGTTCTAAAACATGTACGCTTTGTGAGGATGAACGTTATTCCAAGACTGGCGTGTGTATTGGCTGTGATGCTGGGATGTGTCGCGCCTACTTTCATGTTACATGGTAAGGATGCTTCTCTTGTTTATTTTTGTCAAAGACCATTGTGTGTTAGATAATTATCAGACATAAATAATTTTTTTTTCATTAGAATATTTAATTCAGTATTACCATTTCTATACTTTAAAGGATGAATTACTAGACAGAAATACCATTAACTTGTTTTAAGAAAGATACAGTGAAAATTCTTTTGAGAGTATGCATATGGAGTACAGTACATTTAAGATTTGGAAATTTACAATAAGGAAGGGAAATTTTTTATTTTTAGTCTTGTCTTGATCATTTGAATGAAGTACAGAAGGTTATAAGGCCGTCCTTGTTCACTGAAGAATACAATTATCTTGCCTTTATCACGAAAGAAATTACTTTTTGCTGGTTTGGTCACAATTTTAGTCCTTAGTTGTAATGTACCTTTTTTCTACACTTGGTATACTTTACATACTGATAAGTAGTAATATTAGTATGCAGTACTAAATATATACAGAATACTGTATATGTGTTGTTATTGACAGTGCTCAACGTGAAGGTTTATTGTCTGAGGTGAATCATGGTGAAGCTGACCAAGCTGACCCATACTATGCTCACTGCAAACTGCACACTGACAGGGAGCTCATAAGGTAAGTTCACAGTGAATACTAATTAAAAAAAAAACTTTAACCTGCCTTAAATTGTGATAATGATATTCAATTTGTTTTATTGAAATACTCATATTTGTATTGGTTTGTATCTTACCATCCAACCTTAGGAAATGTTGTCTCACCCATTGTGGTTAGCAGATTTACACAAAAAGTATTGAGCATAGAACTGTAAATTTCTGTAAGTTTCTTTATATGCATCTTTGGATCACCTGATTCAGATTTTCAAGCTGTTCAGTAAATATTTTGCACCTATGGAACATACCCTGTGTTTATTGAACACATTATTTTTTGTCATTATTTGTGAGTGTGTTTGTCTTTGCTTTTTTTATAAAAGGCGAAGAAAAAGAAACTGGTTGGCCCTACAACTTCACATGAAACAAGGAGAGGCAGATAAATCTGGATCCAGTCAGGAAACTCAAGATCGCATTCAACGTAAACTCGGGCGTTACCGAGACAAGTATCTTTTCAATAAGAATAATAGACCCACTCCTTGGTGTAAGTAATTAGGGTATCATTTACAGGATTTCATATAATGTGCTGTACAGGAAATCATTAATTTTTGTAGTTCTGTGAGTGTACAAGTAGGGAACCCAGTACCTCTTCTCCAGGCAGTAGCAGAACCTCTGACCTTTATCATAAAGTCATTATTATTGAGTTATCATACCTAAATTGTGAAGGAAAAATAGCTGGAGTAAAAAAATAATAATCATTTAGAGGGAATCTGTGTCTAAGTTCTGCAAAGTGTTTGTAAGCACACTATCCAAGTTATATACATTATCTGTAATATTGTGTTTACTTTGAAAGCTGTGTATTTCTTTTTGAAAAATGAGATTTTGAGTGGTGAAAAAGTAATTTTTTGAGATCCAGGAACGCATCCTCTCATATCTCATAAGAAGTTAAACTCAGTATGCACTAGTATGAACTACACATGTATTGAAGAAAATAACCCTGTGTGATCTGAACTGAGGGCTCACTGTACAGTACTACATACTTTATGGTATGGCATTGGTTTATGAACCTCATGCTCCTCTTTAACTGGCCTCTTGCCATCATTTCATCATGCAATTTATGTCTTCCTTACTTCTTTCTTCTGCATGCATCGTGTTCATGTGCATTATTTATGTACTGTACTCAAGTTTACCTTATTTCATCTACTCCAACTTTTTTTTTAAGGATATTATACATACAGTACCTGTATTGTGTCTTTTGGTATATTTCATGTATTTTCTTGCCATTAAACTCATGCTGCTAATTACACATTCCGTACTGTTGTCTTCCATCCTTTTGATGTGATATTGCCTCAGAATACCCTGAGCACAATTACCATTTGGTGGTGACACACTTTTATTAGTTTAGTTTATTTATTCATTGCCCAATTTGTGCTTGTCCTCATGAAATATAGAAGAGCTTTTGCCATACCTCTAGCATTGCTGAAGTGTTTAACCCTTTTAAGCAATCATAGTTACTCCAAAAGTTTTGCAGTTATATTATAACATCGATTTGCTTTGCAGGCAAGTTATCTTCTGATAACTTTTGTTCTTATTAAGCTTACTAATGCTGTACAGTCTCTCCCCAATTTACGACGGGGTTAGGGACCAGAATCCAGGTCGTAAGTCTGACATGGTCGTAAGTCTGACATGGTCGTAAGTCTGACATAGATAAAAATAAAAAATAAAAATAAAAAATTCAAAACAATAATCTACAATGAAATACAGTACAGTAAAAGTAATAAATAATGAGGAATGGATACAGTGTGACTGAGCACTTACCTTTAATGTAGTCAGCTGAATGCACATGGGGCCCCCATAATTTTCTATTTACAGGATACATGGAGACTATATTAATTGGATGAAGCAGAGGAGGAGACAAGGCTGGTGGGTCATCAATGTCGCTTTCTTCAGACAGGTTTATGTACTGTGGAAACTTGCTGGTTGAAGGTATTGGATCATCTTGAGGGAGTGAAGAGGCAGCACTGGTGGGGCGTGAGGAGACAGTACTGGGGGACTTCTTGAAATAGATGTCCAATTTAGACTTTACAGTTTGCTTTTTCTTTTCATTGTAAATCTCCCTGTAGCAAGCAAGTGACTCTTGGACCATTCTGTCAACTTTGGCATAATGCTCATAATTTTGATCCATGCCATCAAACATTTGCATTCCTTTATTAATTGTAGCAAATGCCTCTGCCATTTGTATCACTGAAAACTTTTTGGGGGGTACAGGTTCTTCTTCTACATTTTGTCTCTCTTCTTCCTCTGCAATTTTCTGTGCATCTAGTTCAATGAGATCCTCGTTACTGAGCTCTTCTGCTACACTTTCAACCAACTGTCCAACATCTTCAGTATCAATTTCTAACTCCAGCTGTTTACCTAACTCCACTATCTTGTTACTAATATCCGAAATACTTCATTTTCATTAAATCCTCTAAAACTGTTCACATATCTTTTCAGGGTTTTCTTCCATATTCCAGTCATGCAATGTTTTGTAACCTGATCCCATGCTGCACTAATGTTCTTTATACATGACAAAACTTTGTACTCCTTCCAAAACTCTCTGAGCATTTTCTCACCTTCAGTAGCAGCAACAGCCTGAGCGAAGGTCGTGCGTAAATAATACGCTTTAAAGGCAGCAATAGCACCTTGATCCATGGGTTGGATGATAGAGGTAGTGTTAGGTGGAATGTAGACTACCTTAACATCAGGGTGCATGTTGTCCAGGTGTGGTGGGTGTCCCAGAGCATTATCCGAAATCAGCAAAATCTTGAAGGGAATCCGTTGTTGCAGACAATACTCCTTGGTTCATGGAATGAAACAAGTCATGAACCAATCCTCAAACAGTGCTAAGGTCATCCAGGCTTTCTTATTACTGCGATAAAACACTGGCAGTGTGTGCTTGCTGACATTTTTAAAAGCCCTGGGGTTCTCTGAATGATAGATCATGAAGGGCTTTAGCTTGAAACCAGCAACATTCCCCCCCAACAGAAGTGTAATTCTGCCCTTGAATGCCTTGAATCCTGGCTTTGTTTTCACCTCTGTGGATGTATGTCCGCTCAGGCATGCACTTCCACAATAATCCAGTCTCATCCGCATTGAATATTTGCTCAGGCAAATAATTCCCTTCAACAATCACTTCATCTAACTCCTTAAAAGCTTCGGCAACACCAACATCGGCACTAGCTGCCTCTCCACTCACCTTAACATTGTGTAGACTGTAGCGTTTTTTAAATCTATCAAACCACCCATGACTTCCTGTAAAGGTTTGATCACATTCATCTCCTGCCTGCTCCTTCAGGCTTTGGAACAGGCTTCTTGCTTTAGCCTGTATGGTTAGAAGGCTTAAGGGTACTCGCTTTTGTATCTGGTCTTCTATCCATATCACCAATAATTTTTCCATATCGTGAATAGGACCTTGTCTTTTCTTTGAAATTATAGTTCCCTTTATTGGTGTTGTTCCTTTCGCTACATCACGAATACTTTCCTTGTCCTTCAGAATAGTGAATATGGTCGAGTGTGAGAAACCTAGGTCACGTGAGATTGTTGCTACAGTCTTTCCATTCTCATGCTGAGTTATTATCTTCATTTTCATCTCAAAAGTAATTGCCTGTCTCCTTTTTCTTGGAGCACCACCAGCACTCTCACTTTTACTCTTTCCAGTCATTATAAAGTCAATTATATACGATAATAACGAAAGTTCACAGCGCGATCAGTATAGGATACGATAGCGAAACACCAACTAAGCGCTCCACTGAGTGAGTGTACCCACGCGGCGACCCAGCCGAACCACGCTATCGCCCGGGACAGAACGTTTCGGTATAGAAAATGCGCGCGTCATTTGAAAATATTTTTGGTCACGACTGCCGCGGTCGTATGTCCCGACGGTCGTTAGGTCAGAGCAGGTTGTAAGTACCGATGGACGTAAGTCCATGCAGTTGTAAGTCGGGGACTACCTGCTATATGATTCAGATATGTTTCATTTCCATCCTTAGTATTATTTCACATTTACATGTGAATAAATTTGTCTTTACTTGATATTATGAGGTTAAAATCTATTAAAGTATCTCTTTTGATATCCAGATCCAACGCAGAAGATGCCAAGAGCACTGTCCACATCAGCCTCTCTCTTTCGCTCTTTGTTGCACAAAACCGAACTGATGGGCCTTAGCACCGAATCTCAACCATCTCAGTCCACAAATGTTGGGGACATAAGAAAGAAGTGGCATATACCTCCAGCATTCAAGTGAGTGTAGAAATTTTAATTGTTAAAAAAATGTTTTATGCCTCTTAGGGATAAAATGAATGGTGGGTTGGTGGCCCATCACATTTTGCAAAACAAGTGTAAAATTACTGTTTGTTATTATTTCATCATTATATAGTATAGCAGATTTAGGTAAAAGTACTCGTGTGAATGTGGTAAATAAATTTGTCTAAAATCACTTATTTGTGATTTTCTGTGTTTATATTCTTATATTAATTTATCTATTACAGTGTAGAGTTCATCAGTTACTATCTAGACCGCACAAATCGTCTGTCTGAGATGAAAGACCGTCTAGATTCACTTCTTACTGAAAATTCACAGTTAGTGCAAGAGGAGACAGAGCTAAGAGTCAAGTGAGTTGGGGTATTTTTCCAGTTCACTGCAAGATTTAATGTGTACAGTATCAACTGATGTCATCTTTTCTCCTCCTTTTTGTTGTTTCCCCTGTTTGCTACCAAGTGTCAACTGTACAGTATATGATGCATTTATTGATTAAGGATAAACATGATAAAGAAGTCATTGTGGGAAGTGTTGACTTCTGAATTGAGTACAGAGAGATCTTCTGATCGCTGTCAAAAAATTTTGTGTGAGAATAAATGGTGATATGATTTGAGAAGTTTCAGTTAACTGATAGATTATGGTAAAAGGAGTAAAGATAAACAGCTTACGGATTGGCTAAGGACAATGTATGTGATTGAAAATCTTCAGGAATTTGAGTGGATGATTGCACATTGAGATAGTATGGGTTAATAGAATTCATGGCTGGTGAGAGAGTGGGATGCTGTAGCTTTATGGACATCATTTTGGTAACAGTGAGTGTGTGAATCTTCATTTCTGGTAATCTCCTCTGGATTTTTATTTTCATTGATTGTTATCATTTATTATGGTTTTCTAATTCTAAAGTGCATACATGTGGTCTTGTTATTATATGTGAAGATATCTAGTAAGTTTCCTGTATTTGGTTACTTGTCAAAGAGTTCCCAATCTTCATTGGTCTCATCCAAACTTGACCTGGACAATAGTAATGAGGTTAAGTTCTAAGTCCAATGGGTCCCAGTTTTAATGGTTTGGCCATGTTAAGTTTTAACTTATTTAGAAATGGGCCCATTTGACTTACAACCATTTATTTAAATTAAATGCTGTTCATCTTTAACTTTTTGTTTTGTTATGTTTTGTTTTTCCGTCAAATTAATTTTATTATTATCACTACAGATGTAACCACATGGAGTCAGACTGTGAAAACATGAAATCTGAAAATGATATACTATTGAATAAAGCCCTAGAACTTCACGATCTTCTCAAAGGCCTTGCAGGGCGGCCCCTCCCCCTCCCACCTGTTGTAGCTGCCTTGCACAACCCTCCAAGCCCTCCACTGCCCACTAGACCACTGCCAAAAGGCAGTTTAAGGGGGCCAATCATGACTAAAGCAGCAGCTAAAATGATGATGACAGAGCAGGCACCACCAGCAGGAGGTGAGTGCTGGCCTGTCAGATTTCAAGGTAAATGTTTCTGCCATTGTTATTGTCTTCTGGCTGTCTTCAGTGCCTCCTTTTTCTGGTACTCTTCTTCAAGGGAGACCCGGGTAGAATCTACAGTATTCCAGATATTTCACCTGCTCAAGTTCTTCTCTTTGCAAGTATTTAATGTACTATAGTTGCATGTTCAGAATGACTTACGCTAATTTTATCTACTGTATATACACATAATATAAGTGTGAAGAATTATTGGACACCTGCACATCCAGAACGTGATAAGACTGAAATTGTATTCAGAAATAAGTATATACTGTACCAAAATAACAGTACTATAGTGAACATTATGCTCATTTGTGAGTTTGTATAGATTTGATTTCTGTTTACTGACATGGAATAATTAATCAGAAGCTTATCTTATTGAGAAAATAAAGGGATACCCCACACTGCTTTCCCTGTTGAGTAGTCTGTCATCCTTAAGAGTTCCACCATATTTATTGTTATGGTTTGAGCTTGGAGATGGACATACGTGATGTCACATATGATAGTTCGTTCAGAAACAGGGCCAATCTGACCAAAGGTTGGAGGCGACATTGGATGAAAAATGCACAAGTGTGATTGCCCCTTTATACTACAGTGTAGTATATGGTGTTCTGTCATCACTATTATAAAGCCAATCAACATGTCAGAGGGTGTGGTGTGTAGGGAGGAGCTTTCTGTTTTATTGTCCTGTCCTCATCAGTCTAGAATAAAAAGCTTGTCATTATTACTGTACTCTAGTAGATAATCTTGTCATAGGTCACGTGTTATCTATTTTTCCTTTGTACTGTACTCCCATGTATGCTTTCCGGTATTTCCAAATACCGTATAGGTATTCCTCACTATACTGTACATTATTTTGCTTATACATTGTTGATGAATTTGAGAAAAAACGCTTAAGTATTTTTTCCAAAAAATTAAAAATAATATTACCTGACTGTGGTGGATTACTTTGGGTAGCCTAAGAATATTGAACAACCAAATCCCCTCCCAATGTTAGTTTATGCATCACTGCCACATTTACTTGATCTCATATCTTTACAGTAGTAAAACATTATCAACACCCTGTACAATGAGTGGAAATGCCCAGCCTGTGATATTTTGCCTGTGTTAAGAAAAAACAAGGCAAAGTATTAATCTAATGGTTAAATTAGACGTTCTAAGTCATTTTGAAGCTGGTGAATGAGTGTTTGCATCACCAGAGTGCTTTGCCTACCTACCAGCTTCAGTGAATGTGATCCAAACAGAGCTCAGCTCTACAGTTATGAAGTGAATAACTGATGATATTAACTGCTCCAAAGACCTGTACAAACAGAACATTAAAAAAGCTGTCCAGCTATCTTTATACCAATATTTTATATGTCCAGCCTTCATCTGCTTCATCTCAATAACTCCACCACACCCCACCCCATCCAGCCTCTACTAAGCAATCTCCTTAACCAGCTCGGATAAATGAGACGTCCCGCATTGTAAGGTGCATTCAGACCATCTGGGTGAAACCCTTTTTTGTTGGAAAACACTATTTTCTGCCAAGCTCTATACGATGGTAGTTGATAAGATCTCCTTACTACACTGTAAATAAGGTTGAAAGCCCTTTGAAAATAGGGTAGAACATCGATTTTTGGCAGACAGGAAATTATGGGCTTGGCTTTCGCATCGTCAGGTGCTCTCATCCTGTCAGTGAGTGAGTGAGAGGAGCGGACGGCCAATCACAGCGGCCGGCCTACAGCTTCCTCCCCCATCTCGGCCAACCACAGTGAGCGTCTGCTATCTACGTCACGGCCCCTCCAGCCAATGAGGCGGAATCCCTCTCTCCCTCTCCCTCAGTTCTCCTTTGATGTGACGGGATCTACACTCTGATATCAATTAAAGTAAAAAAAGCCATAAGTGGGTGGGAGTTTTGTTGCTTCAAGTCAACATTGCAATAACCCAGTACATGTATACATTACTTCATGACTCGCTACCTACCATCTGCAAGTACAGTCCTTTAGCTTCAAAATGCATCAAAATGAATGCTGTATCTCAAAAAAAAAATTATGCATGTTTGAAGTTGGAAAAACTTAACTGTGCTTTCTCAGTCTCAAATTTTTGCTCGAATAACCCATACGATGCGGGGTGCCTCAAATGTTATCTCATTGACATATAATTTATATCTAAATATTATTGTAACTTACAGTAACAACTTTAGGTATTTAATTAACATTTTGACTAGAAATATCTGGTACATTTCTATTCACTATACTGTACAGTACAGTGCAGTACATTGTGTAACTTAATGTCGCACTTTTCAAGAATGAATGTCTGACATACTTATAGTGAGGTATACCTGTAAACATACATCCTCTTGAGCTTGTTGCAGCCCACAATGATATACAGTTGTAACATAGCATGTTTTCTTTGGCTTAAATCCAGATTTTAGTTATTTACATATTATGTTATTTCAGGAATACTGTATTTTCTTAGGAATGAATAACTGAGTTAGTCAGTTGCTGTTAAGATTTATTTCTGTCTATATCACTGATTCCCTTACTTGCTGGTTATGTTGTTGCACAAATAACATAGTCATTATTTTTATGTATTGAGAGAAGTAAGGAAGGATGTGTTTGTGTAAGGAAGCCAATACTGTACAGTATATATATACAGTATATACTAATTGATAATTTTCACTTCCTTTTTCAGAGACAGTATCAGGTTCTCTGACACTCAATAGATGTCGTGTCTGCCAGCTGACAAAGGAGCAGCATTTACAGATCGAGTGTGATACCTGTGGACATTATTACCACCTGTCTTGTTTAGATCCACCTCTCACTCGTATGCCTAAGAAGACCAAGCAAATGGGCTGGTATGTAATTAATTTATTTTTTAAGTTCTTGGATTTTACTAAAATCAGTTTAAATTTGAAAATTGTAATGTATCTTCAAATAACTTTGAGGATATTATGACATTGTGTGCACTACCATAACCCCATCCCAGTTATATTCTTTGTATGATCATGGTGTATATTCTTGAAGCCTGGTAAGGATGTTGGTTCCCACATGATCCTGAATTTCTTTACTTTGATGATAGGTATGATCTGTTTACTGTATAACCTTGGAAATCCAGTGGTTTTGGGGCTGAGAGATATTTAGATTTGTAAATTTTTCTGGTTTTCTGAACAAAGTCTCTCCAAGTACAGGAAAGTATGTTGAAATTTTGGAGGTAAATTATAATTCAGATTAGTTTTGTGTAATTGTTGGCAGAGTTTCCCTACAAAAATCACACAAAATTTATTTTTATTTTGAAACAACAATTCATCATTCCAAAACTATGTTGAATGAGTGAAAATGTGAAAGAGTAAGATGGAGTGGGCCTACTATGAGTGGCATAGTGTTTTAAACAAGGTGAGTGTAAACTGTTTAATGTTGATAAACAACCAGAATCAGCTGAACCAAGCCGGACCTTATGTAATGATGATGTTGAGGTTATTTCCTGATTAAATAGGGTTTGGTTGGTTCATGTTGCATGTCATCATTCATAGATTATTCTGGTATTGTTTACAGGACCATGGCTCATATCATGCCTATTTCACCTTATTTTAGTACATTTCAATTTCTGAACTTCTCTGGCAGAGATTTGAGATAAGTGACACATACTAGCATTAATATGTCATTATATTTAATAAGTATTGTTGATATTTTTTTATTCATTCATTTGACCACATTTTTTTTATTATTCCAGTTAGGTGATTTTGTAATAATCATTTACAAATTAAAGTTCTCTAGTTAAAAATACTTTCATTTGGAGAAGAGTATGATATAACTGAAAGTAATGAAATATAAAAAAGGTTTCTATTTTATAAAGACCTTGTAGCACTGTTTGAAGAAAGGAACAGTGAGAGTGATCCCTGTTACCATATGTCAGGAGTTTATCATATACATTACTGATTATTCTTCTTTCCTCTTACAGGCAGTGTTCAGATTGCTGTAAGTCCTCAGACTCAGATAAAGCACCAGAGGTGGATACAGCCGCACCACGCAGATTACGTAGAAATATTAAAGAACCTGCAAAATTTTCACCTTCAATAGCTTCAGAACCAAAGGTATAATAACAATTTCATAAGACATTGTATTGATAGTGATTCGTCCACTGTTCAGGATGACGCCGAGGTGTCTGTGCAGAGCAATGGAGTTTGTACCGTTAATTCAAATGGCTAATGCCGCACATGAGCAATAAGCTCCAAGAAGGGTTGTCATGCAACTTTTGGAGCTTATATCCACTCCTCCCTTTAGACAATGTGCGAATGGTAGACGAGTTAATTTATACAGCAGTGACATCAAGTGATAGTTAATCGCTTTATTCTGAAAACCCATTTATTACAACCAAGGAATAACAACTTGGGTCTCACCCACCTCCCTGGAATAAACTAGAGATTGGTGCTGTGAGCTTGGTATATGACTGGATCAGTCAGATAAGGAGCAGATTGTGCAGTGCCATGACTCATCAAGCTCCTAGCTTTCAGTGGTGACTGTGGCCTCAATATTCCCTTTTTAGAACTAGGGCTAAGGGGGAGTAAACTAATCTTTAGAAGATTCCCCAGCCACCTTAGTTTAGGGTTCTTAAGGTTAAATCCTTAAGCTTTGGTTAGATAATATACATGAATTGCCTGCCTCTGAGAAGTTGAGTTTTCAAGGTAAAACCATCAGTTTTAGTTTTTACAAGGTTTTAGAGAAAACAGCATATATTACATGCTAAGTTTGATTTTAACTGTTCTAAATTTTGTTGTTCCAGTGATATGCTTTCTAGGTTATAAAAAAATCTTCTAAGTACTTCCCTTATGTGACTGTTTTTATTTCTAAAGTTACTAGCCTTAATTAGAGAACCAAACAAGTCATTCTCATGGTAAGAAAGAATAAAAATAGATGGCAGCACATACTTTTAATTGTAAATTAACACAGGCAAGCTGCTAGTGCATTGTTTGAGTGTCACACTATTAGTAAATGATATACTGTGTGTAATAAAACCCCTCTGGGTTAGTGTGCCAGTGTAGTCAGTTGTTGGCCTATACACATGGCAAAGTAATAAATTTCTACTGTAATTTATAGTAACTCGAATATCATGATATACAACTGATGGTGCATATTTTGTGTTTATTTATTAAAAGTGTGTGACTTGTTTTGTAAAAATCTGTTAAAAGAAGTTTTTAGAGGGAAACAAACATAAAATTACTTAACAGTGGTCAAGATTTATTCAGTCTGCTGACGTGAAGGATTGGGTTTCACCCTTACACACTAGCCCCCACATCTGGTACACTGGTGAGTGTAACCCATGTTGGACTACTATACCACCAAGAGGGTTGGTTAACACTCGCTACAGATTGCTAAGAATCGGGGGATCAGTTCCTGCTTTCCTCTTCTATATATTCATTTTTCCTAAATACTTAAACCTTTTGAACATACAGAGGAAGGAGTCATGGTGATGAATTAACTTTAAAGGCATATTGAATATTACTAATCATAAAAGTATTGGGGAAATCTTCATTCACTTTATTTTAACATATTGAGTTGAGGCTGTTTGGATTCTGTTAGTGTCAAGGCCTGTTGCATCTCTTCCACCTAATTTCATTGGAAATTGAGTAAGGTTGAAAGAGGGATAGATAGTTATTTCATCTTCTCTTTGCAGGGCTGTGATATTGTAGACAAGGGCCATCCCAGTGGGGTTATGCCTACTATCCTTACAAGTACAACCCAGTCTCAAGATGACAAGCCTCCTGTTCATCTCTACCATCCTGGAGTAGCCTCATTGCCCATGAACCTTGAGGAATCTGTTGATTCTGCAGGGAAGAAGAGAAAGATTTGTGACAATAAGAAAGTTGTAACAAAGAAAAGAAGAAAATCACAGGGTGATGTGGAAATCTCCTCAGGAGATTCAGTTCCTGGTAACAAGTCAGTTGAATCCAGTCCTTCAAATAAGATGTCCCCTACCACAGCCACCACAGCCACTGACCATGGAAAGAAAGTTTCTGTTGAAGATGCTGGTCCAGAGATTCTTCAGGTCTCACCACTTGAGACTCGCTCAGGTCGGGGTAGGAAAATTCTACCAGAACCTAATGTAACAACAGCAGCTTTTTCGACAGTATCCACAACTGTATCTGTAACATCCACAGCCACTTCTGTGACAGCATCCACAACAGTAATGACATCATCTGCAGCATTGTCAGTAACAACATCTACTATATCCACAACACGAGCCCCAGAACCTACCTCTCCAACCAAGACTCGCCGAACACAAATAGATTCCTCACCTCCATCTTTAGTGTCTCAGGCTACATCCTCACCCTCTCGTCAGCGACGGCAACCATCTGAAGCTATAGAAACTCTTCCTCATTCCCGTCTTTCATCTCCCACCCGTAGTCGGAGGAATGTTATTGACCTTACTGGTGATACTACTGATGCTCCAGTTCATCCGCCTACACAACCAGATTCAGATACTTTGTCAAGTGCTGGAAATCCTCCTGCTCCAATTACTGAAAATTCAGAAGCTTACTCTCGTCGTCGTGCAGGTTCCAGTATTCACTTAGATACCAGTGTAGAATCCCTTCCTTCAGCTGCCTCACTACACTCTCCTACATCTGAATCACTCCACAGTGCTGAAGATGATCCTACATCTCCCCGCAAGGAGAAACGACATCGTGATGGTAGTAAGAAGAAGAAAAAGGATAAGGACAAAGAACTGGAAGGCGGTAGAAAGAAAAAGAAACACCATCATCGTGATAAACATGGTTTAGGAGAAATGGCATCAGAAATGGTCACACCTGTGAGAATTAAGGTTGGTTAGGTTATGTTTTTATTACATAAGATAACATTCATGCTTTTGTCTACGTGAGTAATTATTTGGTAGGGATAAAGGGTGCAAATGGGAACTGAGGGAAATATTGTTTTGGTGAAAGATACAGAAGAAAAATTGCAAATGTTATTGAATGGGAGAGTATTTAGTAGGCAAAAGTAAGAAGAGAGCATTAACAAGAGTGATGTGATATAAGTAGCTATGAGAAACAGAGAAATTTGAATGGAGGAAGTACCGAATGTGTTTCTTCTATCTTGGGAGTGGATGTGTCTGCAAGTGGAATATAAGATAATGAACTGAATCATTCAGTAACCAAGGGAAAAGTCATAATAGTTTCAATGAGAAATGTATGGAGAGAGAGAGAGAACTGTGTTAAAGGAGGCATAGGAGAATGGTTGAGCCAACAATATTTTATGAATGTGAAGCAACTATTAGATAGGGTGGAATCAAAGGCATTTCGTCTTATTAACTCTCCTCCTTTAGTCGACAATCTCTCTCCCCTTTCTCTTCGCCGCAATGTTGCTTCACTCTCTCTCTTTTACAGGTACTTTAACGGGCAATGTTCAGGGGATTTGGCATCCTGTGTACCGCCGGTAAGGCCGTGGGTTCGTAACACACGTCTTGCCCGCGGTGCCCACCATTTCTCTGTAGATATCGGTCACACGAGAATAACCCGTTATAGTTCCTCCTTCTTTCCTCACACAGCCAAACTGTGGAATGCTTTGCCGCCTTCTGTGTTTCCATGCTCTTACAATCTCTCACTTTAAAAAGCTGGTTTTCCGGCATCTTCGTGGTGTAGATTAATACAGTATAACCTTTCTTTCTATATTTTCAATTTCTTTCCGTTCTTTTTTTTCGCCCCCCAGGCTCCGTTGTGGGTCGTTTGACCTGTGCCCGGGTTGGCTAATTCCTGTAAAAAAAAAAAATACAAAAGGACATTATGAGAAAACAGGATGCAAGAGATTGATAAAAATTATATGATTTGGAAGTGGAAAATTAAGAAGGTAGTGTAAGGATTGGATGAAGGAGGAACTGGATGGGAGGGGAATGGTCATCCTGGAGCAGTGGTGTTTGTTTATCATCTAAAACAGTGGTTCTCAACCTTGTTTGCCCCATGCACCCCTTTCACCATATGTCAGAATGTCATTCCCCCCTCCTTTCCAAGATTGTCTGCCTCAAAAAGTGCATTCCAAATAATATGCATATAATACTGAAAATACTTTATTTTTTTCCATATTAGTATCAGTTCCCCCCCTCCCCCCCTGAAAACCTGAGGGGGGAAATTCCCCCCTGGTTGAGAACCCCTGATCTAAAAGCTTGACATTAAAAGGCATTGGAGATAGATGTGAAGCTAGGGTCTTGCATAAAGCAATTGGAGTAAACTAGATGTATGTCTTGGGGTTTCATAGAACGGGAACACCATTGTAAAATGCACACCTCAGAAATTATAACGGAGATCCCTGGGCCTCTGGAAATTTGGAATAAAATTAACCTTCGAGAAAGTAGGAAAGGCTAGAATAATAAAGTTTATTGATGACATGGAACTTTTGTGTAAGGGCGTTAATGTGATACACAGTGGTCCCAGTGTATGTGCACCCAGTTATAAAATAATGTAAGTTAACCATTGAATGTAGGTATCTATATACTAATGCTCTTGGTGCTTAACAGATCAAACCTCTTCCACCACGTCCAATGGAGGAAAATGGCTGTGGAGTTAATTCTGCACCTATCTCCTCATCTTTAAATCCAAAGGTTGTGACCAATCAAGTTTCTTCTGCCACCACCACTACCAGCACTTCACATGTTCGTCCAAACTACCAGACTATGACTCCACCTGCGGGATACCCACCTCTCCCTCCTGGTTACACATTAACTCAACCAATGGCACCACCCTCTTCCTCAGTGGTGCATACATCTGCACCTAGTCATTCAGCGAACTCACACTTCCCAATTTTCACCACCAGTCAAGCTTCTATGGTGAGATACTGTGCTGACCTTTTATGATATCTCGTATTAATTAGTGCATTGTACAAACAAAATTTTATTACTCTAATCTTGAGCCAGGTTTTGAAGATAAAAATATTTTCTCATCCCATTTGTAAATTTATGACTACAACCTTTGTTGATGACTCATGTTATCAGAGCTGTCTCAATGTTTGGTATTAGAACCCATATAACTTTGAAAGAATTATTAGTTGTTGTAATTCAGTATCTCCTTCCCCCTGTTGTATAACCAAAGCTCAAAAAGAGTTCATAATAACTGGGGACATTGAGATTAACATTTACTTTTAGCCATGCACAGTACATTGTGTCTGTTATCTGTTGACTCCCTAATATCATTTTGCTTCTGGTTTTACACCATTTGGAGATAACTAAGTGGATTATATATCCTTTTTAGTAATTTATGATGTTTGCAGTGATAGCAGACCATGCAGTACTGTATTTGCATATCTCAAGGTAAGATAGTTAAATAACTGCTTCCTCAGATCAAGATGTACAGTACAAGTCTATTTATTTATTTATTTTTGTATGAAGTCCTCAGGGGACTCACATTTTATCCATTGCATCAAGAGAATGTTTCAGTCCATAGTAAGTACGGTAACTCAGCTGTCTTGGAAAACAACTTGCTAAAATTATGAAAGATGCCTACCATAAACTGAGTGATTACAAAATCTAAAAGAGAAAACAAGATTTAATGTTTCAGCTGAGGGAAATTCAACAGTCAGGATATCAGGCCTGCAGGTAATGCAGTACAGTATCTACATTTTCAATAATTTTCTATGTCACATTGAAAGTGTAGGTGCCTACACAATGATTAACATTGCCAACTCATCAGACAACTATTGCTGATGGTGACTTTTGCCTCCAAATCATCCCCTTTAAAGGAGATGGTTAGACTAATCACAAGATTAAGTCCGAACCACTAATGTTGGGTGTTTCTTGGGCCCCGTCCTTGTAAACTATCGTGTTCCTTTGCTAAATTTGATGTGATTTAACATAATATAATTCTGGCTGCATTTATGTTTAATACTATACTAACTCAATTCAATGTCTAATTTCACATATTTAGAATTTTAATTGTTTTGGGTGTCCTATAAAACTCTAACAGTAATACTGAAATGCATAAAAATGTTAAAACTTTCAAGAATATATAGTAAATATTCTCTTTAAACATCCAAGAGATGGCAGAATGAGCTAGATAATGTAGGCACCAAATGCTCCACTTATGATGGTTGTGCATACACAGGTGATTGTTGCAGCAAAGGGATATTAAAGTTTTCCCTGTGGAATGAATTCACATTCTGCAGCCATTGGGTGTGAAAATTCCTTCAACAATAATTGAGTGAAACAGCCAAAGGATTAAATTCATACTGAGACCTTACAGTGTCTCATAAAATTTTAATTAAAATATTACTGCACACACAATATAATCTTTAAGTAGTGAAGTACAGTCTAGGAAATTTTTTTTTTTTATTTGTATAATGTTGTCTATTAAGGCAAATAAAGTCTTAGATTTGGAATGTTTCAAATTTAGGTACTGTTCTTTAGAAAGCAGTGATAATTAAATAATTAGAGATACTGTATTATACTAATTCACATTCACTTTTTCCAATTATTTAAGAGTAAACAAATTCAAAAGTCCCTGTATAAATGATTAGGACATAGAAAAATGGGACTTTAGTAGAGATGGAAAGTACCTCCACTTTTTGTTCTGTTTGGTATGAATATGAAATTTGTAAATTCTTTTGACTTTTTTATAACATTAAGTTAAAATGTTGAAGCCAAAACAGAAACTGAGCTAAGTTTTCTCGTGCATAGGAAATTATAGTTATCTAAGTGCCATTCAAGTTAATTAACATAGTATTCTAATCTACAGTAGGACTATGTATAATAATTTATAAATCTTAATGGAAGGATTGGAATATGAATTTCCAGTTTATGGCTGAGGGGATAAGATGATTGACATGGTTCCCTCTGCCCACCCATAAGTGCTGACAAAAGTGAAAGGGTTTCACTTAAGGATTCTTGGGATGAGCATGTGGTGCCCAGGACAAGGAATGAATTTTGACAGGTGACCAATGTTAGGTGAATTACTTATTTTATATAAAAACATAATTTTTAAGTAATAATTATTTTTCAGAGTCATGCAAATACCTACACTACCAGTGGTTCAGGTAGTCGAAGAAGATCAGACCCTAGTGATCCACAGCAGTTTAGCAAGTGTGATGTTTGTGGTGAGACGGGAGGTGTTACCAACACAGTTTCGTAAGTAAAATGAAAAGTTTATTGTTGACTTTTTCAAAAGATACTGTACTATAGCAGTGAAATTGTAAGATTTTATATGTTTTCACCATTGCAGTCAAATGTTATGAACATGGGGCACCTTGGACTAACTGACTGGCTTATGCTGAATATCTGCATTTGTTGGTTGTGGATGTCCAAAAAATTTGACTAATGTAGCAGAAGGGTAGATTTTTGTTTGTGATACAGTCTTATCAAGGTAGGGAGTAATATACTTATCTGTATACTGTACTTCTAAATAAGAATGTGTCTTCTTTTTCATGCAGGTGTGATGAGTGCAATAAAGCGTATCATTTTAATTGCCTTGAACCACCTCTTAAGAAGTCCCCAAAACGTCGTGGGTATTCATGGTTCTGTGAAGACTGTGATAGTGCGGTAAGGACAATAAATTTAGCACATATACAATGGAGCATCTCTGTTCCACAAAGTTTTTGATTTTTGTCCCTTTTTAAATAAACTATCCTGAATTTTTTTTGAATGATTTTGTTATGTTTTTATCTTCTTGCGAGATAGTATTCCCCTAGAAAGTGTAAAGGCTCTTTTATGTCCTCAGCATGTTTATGATCAGCCATTTACAGAGCAGAGTGAACAGTTCCCCTTCCACTGTACTCAGGGGTGGTTGACTGAATGAGTTTGTTGAGCAGCTAAAACATTACCTCTTCATCTTCGTACTGTATACTGTACTCATAGATTTTTTGTGCCAGTCACTCTACAAATATTGATAATTGGAAGATTACAGTACTATACCTTTTCTTACTGTAAGTTTGAGCTTGCATGTGCATGTATGGTAGCAGTAGTATGTGTTAATTGAAGGTATTAAGATCACACAGTGTAGAAGGGGTGAACAATATACATAATATGATTACTTGGTTCATAGTTTATGTACTTGTATAATAATTATTATACAGTAATTGATATTCAGACAATTTGACCAAGGACAGCTGAAAAAGCCATGAGATGCTTGTTTCCAGTAGAGTCCTTATGCCAGCAGCATCTGGTGTTCTTAGGGCCAGGCGGTCACCCATCCAAGTACTAACCAGATCCAACATTGCTTAATTTGGCTGTTCAGGCAAGAAGCAGTGTTTCCAATGTGGTGCATTGCAGAGAATTCCAGATTTAACAGTATCAGAAAATGTCAAGTATTATTATTAAAACAAGAAAATTGGAATGAAATTGGTTGGGTCAGAGGTATTTGACAGTTCTTAAATAGTTTGAAGATAAATGTAAAAAAAAAAATCCTTCTTTTCTTCCCATCAAAATTTGAAATTAGATTTAAGTAAGATTTTCTGTTATGACCATGATATGATTTTGATTATTTGCTTCAAACTTAAAATATTGTTTGATTTGGACATTAGCTTGATGAGGATGAATCGTCTCGGTAACTACTGTACATAGATTTGAAATCATGTAATTTATTCACATTGCATAAATGTTTTCCAGGCTTGCTTTATTTAGTAACAAATGAACAAGAATCCTGATAAAATCACTTCAGCAACTGATAGACCATTGATAAAAAACACTACAGTATGTTACTTCTGGGTGCTTGTATGATAGATAATAATTCTGCTTTTCATTGAGTAAAAAGATTTAAGGTATTGGTTTAGCTTAAAGCACGCCATACATTGAACTTAATCATTTAATTTTTGTTTAATTATGTGGGTTTATGGTATTTATTGCAGTAATACATCGATAAACTTGCTATAATATAGCCAACCATATTACACATGGACAAATGATATTACTTTCTGAAACAAAGAAATCGATGACACATATAATTATACAGATAGGGAAATATAGCTCCAGTGTCTGTAACCGACACTAGTTTTATAGTTATACATTGGAAATGCATAATCTTGTATGGTCAGCAAATTTGGAGTTTAATCCTCAGGCCTCCCAAGGCCCTAACTCATGTGAATAAGATCTTAAGATAGAGTACATATGCTAGTTACGGATGTGAGGAAGTGTTTGTGGATGTTTTCTACATTTTGTTGCAGCCTTTTCCTGTTGCATTTTTATTTGTCTTTTACCAGGGTTGGCGGATTTAAACCAAATAAAAAAACTTTGTTTTTGTTTTTTAATCTATGCATTTTTTCTTGGTTTTAATTAAGTTTTTTCTTGGTTTTTATTACTTACAGATGGTTTAAAGGATTTGTAATGTATTTGGAAAAGGCATATGATGGGGTGAACAGAAAAGCATTGTGGGAGGCATAACAAGTGTATGGGATGGGAGGAAGGCTATTAAATGCAGTAAAAGCATTCTGTGAGAACAGCACGACAACAGTAAGAGTACATGGGAAAGAAAGTGAAATATTTGAAATGAATGTGGGTGTTAGAGTGATGCGTTATGTCCCCGCGTTTGTTCAATATAGACATGGATGTAAACTATTATACACTGGTGAAAGTGGTGATAATTGGCTTTCTTACAGGGCTGCACATATCTTACATTGATTATAAGGGAGCCAAGTTACTACTGTTCTGTATAACTGGTGACTGCTTCTGTTTATGGTTGGGCTCTGAGCCTCTGATTCTAATGTGTTCAGACTATATATATACAGTATACAGTATTATACAGGTTCAGGGGAGCTAAGTTGCCACTGCCCATCTCTTTCTCTCTCTCCAACTGTATTTCAATGAATTCTTTAAAACTTTCAACTGTAAAAGTATATTAGTTTTTTCCATGCATTAAGATGAACTTATTTTAGTTTTTGCCTTTAAGCATGTAGGATGAGTCTGGATGACTGATCATAGCTTGTGTTTTTCAAATTTTACTTTTGCACAGTTATTTTTTTAGATAGAAAAAATTATAAATAATTGCTAAATCATCCTGAATGTAATGTTTATGATTAATAATATATTAAAAAGTTATAAGAAGGGCTAAAAATATTTAGAACTTATTAAAATCAACATAATAGTATTAAAACAAAAAAATATTTTAATTAGTTTTTTTTTTTTATTGTTTTGGCCTACTCTGTATTTTACGACTCTCCCTGACCATTCGTCCCTGTCTTTTAAGTTTATGTACTGTATCCCTTAATTTACCTTTCAAAAAGAGTCAGAATTTTTAGAAACTATGTACCTTAGAAGACTTTAAAATAAATTCTTGCATGGTGATGTACAGTAATCCAACTGCACCTATCACTACCCTGTTCTTTGATTGTATATAGGAGTATAATCACATTTTGAAGAGTTTATTAAGCCTTCTTGAGAATGCCCGAACCAAAATTTGAAGTTTCTGTATATTTCTCTATTGTAATAAACTGAATTTGATAATTGTATATTGAAAGATAATCTGAAATTTAATATTGAATAATGAAGTAAAATCTTTCCTGTAGTTATTCTTGTAAAATGTAGTTAGGAAGAAATTTGGTATCATGACCCAAGATGTTTCTCCTCTTTTTCAGACGTAGAACCCTGGGTGTATTCCTGTTCTGCACGTGAGCATTTCTTAATGGTTGTGGGACCCTTCTGTTCTATCTCATTTCCTACATGTTCAGTACTTGAGCCAGGAACCTAGTTATTTTGCAGGTAGGAATATACTGTATAAGTTGAAGCAGACTCTAGGTGTTGAGATGGTGGAGCCTTAATAAGTTATTTCAGCATTATTTTGTGATGCAGGTCCTGCCCACTTCTCCGTGTTTGGCTTTGATCACGTAATTGTTTCCTGCAATTTTCAAATGCATGAACATTTTACATACAATTTAAGCTTTAAATGTTGACGTATTTGACCAAAGTCCAATACCATACCCTACAACAACAGAAGGTGAAGGGGTATTTCTACATGGCATTTATCAATATTTTTGTTAGTACAGTATAGTCTGGATTTATGCGGGTTTTTTTTACGCGCTTGGTCATTTACGCAGCACCTTGCCAGAATGAAATGTTTTAATTTCGCGGTAAATTTCATAATTTACGCGGGTGAAGTACAGTTTGTTTATTTACTGAAGACATATATGTCTTTAGCTCATAAAATATATAATTTACATTGCTGGAATCCTTACAAGATGGAGATCATTTTAAATATAAACATCTTAAAATTTGCATTAGACATACAAATTTTAGATGTAATTTAAGGGGATGATGAAAATGAGCAAAAATTTTATCTTATGCAAAATATATGACGTTTACATTCAAAATATTCCCTGTCCTGCAAGGAATCCAGCAATATCAATCATATTATCCTAACTTTAGTCTGAGGTATTATTTATTACTAAAAATGTAAATATACTGTTTTCCCCAAACCATTTCTCTGGTAGGGAGGGAAGGTGGGACCCAGCGAGCGTGGGAAGAGGGGGGGAGCTGGAGGTGGGGTATTTTGATTGACAGATAGTGTCTGGGTGAAGTATAATTTGTTTATTTACTGAAGAAATTTGTTTTTAGCTCATAAAATTCATACAAATTACCCGGCCAGAATATAATTTACATTGCAGGAATTCTTACAAGATGGTGATCATTTTAAATATAAACATCTTAAAATTTACATTAGACATACAAATTTTAAATGTAATTTAAGGAGATGATGAAAATGAGCAAAAATTTTATCTTTTGTGCAAAATATATGATGTTTACATTCAAAATATTTTCTGTTCTGCAAGAAATCCAGCAATGTCAGTTATATTATCCTAACTTTAGTCTGAGGTATTATTTATTACTATACCTTAAAATCTAGTGTTTTCACCCAAACATTTCTCAGAGAGGGAGGAGCCAGTGAGCGTGGGAAGAGGGGGGAGTTGAGTCCATTATTTGAAGACATTAACCGGGTGACTGTATTTCTCATAAATATTAATTGTGTGTGCATACCATCATAAATTTAAGATGTTATTTTTACTACAACGTAGGTATTGTGTTGGAAAAAGTGGAGTTTGGGGGTCGGCCCAGTCTCTATTTCAATTAATCCCATATGTTCTGTTATTTCATTTACTCGTTTCTCGTTTTACGCAGGCCTCCACGGGTTCAATTGACCGCGTAAATGCAGACTCTACTGTATACTGTACCTGTACAGTAATATGGTTCATTCTAGAATACTAATATTGTGTCATTTTGCAAAGTTGTTTTGAGTATTCAGTACTGTACTGTGTAGTAATCTACAGAAATGTCAGTTATTAGATATACTAAACAGATGTTGATGGATTTCTACAGTACAGTACTATATATTGTACTGTAATAGTTTATCAAGGAAATCTCTCGACAAGAATCTCGATAGAATGAATTTAATGGATATCTCATTACTGTAAAATATCATATATTTGTACTGAATCTGGAGTTTCGGTTAAAAATTGTACATGCTGTGAGTTGAAAGTCTAATAAAAATCTTTAAACCTCAACAAATTGTCAACTTTACAGAGCAGAGGAATTGTTATTCATATCAGATCTTGACTGAATTGAATAACTACTCATATACATACCATGACTAAACCACATAAATTGTGCATACAAATTAATTACATATACAGTATATACAAAATATTGTCTGACATTGTAGGGCTGATTTAAAAAAAAAAATTATGATCAGTGTAATTGACAGTCTTATTTATTGAATACTTCTGAGGGATTTTATTTTTTCTCAAGAGTTGGAGACCAGGTAGAGGAAAATAGCCTTGATTTAAAAGCATCTCACAGATTCACATAAATATGGTGAGCTTGATCCCATTGCATACATTTTTGTTGGGATATATTTTATTCTATTTAAGTACATGTAGTTTGTCTTGTGTTGATGTTAAACATACTCACAGTCTATGATTAATATTTTTTTACGACAAAGAACAATTTTCATTTATGATTTTCGAAACATGCAGAAAGGAAACACTTGTTTTCCATTATTAAAGCACTTGTGTAAGAGAAAGGGAGATAGTGATGGAGATTTAGTGCATCTATACATGTACTACACATAACAGGAAAGAGTATAAAAATAAACCTATTTTGTCAAATTATTAAGTACAGTATGGTACACTTATCAGGTGTGAACTCTGTTTACCTTATTGCATTATACAGTATGTAAATAGATAACCATTTGTTTATATTATTTTATTTGTTGTTCTCTACAATAATTATGGTGGTGCTAGCATAGTGTCAGTCAAGATTATTAAAGATAAATCTGTTTATAATTTTAAATTACAGTATTAATATATTTACTGTACCCTGTTCTTTGAATATGATGCTGTGTTTACTGTATTACATATTAGAATCATTTGATTGTCATGGACTGGATTTGAGTATGAAATGTAGGTCTTCTCACCTTAACAAATTTGATAAATGCATTCAAACTGTCTTAACTGTATCTTGAAGGACTTGACCAAGTTCTTACAATATCTCCTCACATACTGTATGCACATTTCACTCCATGGACATTTTAAGTACAGTACAGTACTCATTCATTGACTTTTATCAGTAACTTTCAAAACAGTACTACAACTCTGATGTCCTCATTCATCTATTTATTCTTTGTATTACCATAACCACGTCCCAGAATATCCATGACATTTGGTTGTGCTATCCTAGTAAGTTTGCAGGCACAATTCATTTTTCAGTAGCACAAAAGCTTTAATGTTTTTTGTTTTTGCTTTTTTTCTATTTGTCTTTCAATACTTTCCTCTCATTTTTCACCTTTGTCCTATACCATGTCCTCTTTGAGGTTTTTATATCGTTTTTATCTACCAGTACCTGAGTTACTAATTAAACTGTTTTCTATCATTTAGCATTGAGAAAATGTTAATGGCAGAACAAAGTGTAAAAAAAGAAATTTGGAATGCTATAAAAGGCAGATAGATATCGTGAAGGATAACATAGTTTGAGAAAACTGCTAGCAATCCGTTAAAATGCTTGGACTGTGACCGAAGAAAAATGCGATTGTTTCCATTGGTGTATGTTCTTTATTCATGTGGTGATGACCTGGGACACTGGAAGCATTCTTAGGGATCATGAAATACATATTAGTGTTAAGAATTTTTAGGGGGCATGTACATACTGCACATATGTATAGATGTATAGTACATATACAGTATATACTGTATGTATACACACACACATGCAGTGAAAGGATTAATAAATTATAAAACAATGAAAATTCTTGTGTTATATACTGTATGTAGTGACAAGTGAAATACAGAAGCAGGAAAGAGTAATGAAGTAGGAAAAGGTAATGAAAGATAAGAGAAAAAATAGGAATTGTGTTGAGTTAGAAATTGTGTATTCCACCAATTGTTTAAGGTCTTAGTGTGGAATAAAACTGAAAAATTTACAATACGGTGGTCCCTCAGTTAACAAACACAATTCGTTCCAGAAGGTCGTCGTTAACCGAAAATTTCGTTAACCGAATCCATTGTTTCAATGGGATATTGGGTAATTGGTTCCAGCTCACCGAAAAGTACATATAAAGTAAAAAAAAAAAAATGCAGTAAAGTATGTACACTTACTTTGAGGTGTGTATGTGGAAGGTTCCTGGTTGATGATGATGATGGGACTTAGAAGTGGGGGTGGAGGAGAAGGGAGAAATCACCTTTCAGTGGATCCATGCTTGATGCTGTCATTTAACCGATAAAATTTTAAGTTCACTAGGTGTAATTTAAGATTATTTTCTTTAAATCAACACTGCACTGCACTACATATTATCAATATGTTAACTAAATTTCATAATTACCAATAATGTCAATGAAAAATGCAAAAATATTCAAGACACCAACAAAATAGATGTTCACTCCACTGTTTTCAAAGCCCAACTGATGCCTTGTGGCTGAGTCAAGCTGCTGGTGGGCGCACAAAAAACTAGTTCCCTGTACTGCATATATTATCAATATGTTAAATAAATGTTATAATGACTAATAATTTTAATATAAAAAGTGCAAAAATATTAAAGACCAAAACTTTATTGATATTTACTCCACTGGAAACGAATGTAAACATAGAACAGATTACTGAATTGGCAGACTAGCCCATCAGCTGATGCTCACAACAAAAAACGTGATGTTCGTAAGGATTTCGTTAATCAAATTTTTTTTCATTAACCGAATTGAAGATTCTTATGGAACGTAATTCGTTAACCGAACCGTTCGTTAACCAAGGGACCACTGTACTCTATAAGTAACGGGTAACATTTTTTCCCTCCCATTATAGTGTTTTCATGTTCAGTATATCTGAGGACAACCTGTTAACTTGAGTGTGAGAGTACTCTTGAGTAATATGTTTATTAACCTTCCATATTTCTTTATTGTGCAGGGAAACAACGGATATCAGGGTGTAATTGTATTAAATGATTAAAGGTTTTTTGAAGATTAAAAGAAAAAAGCAGAGTACAGAATAGTACTCAATAATTATTGCATTAATACTCATATAAAAGGCACATGTTATATGTAGGTTTGAACTATATATGCTGAGTTATAAGTACCTGTATTACTTTTTAATATAAACATTAATGTAAATTTAAGTGACATGATGTACAGAGTCCTGTTCATCTTTTTGCCTTGTAAGGAGAGTCAATTTGTCCCCATGTAAGGAGAGGAAGAGTAATTTATTGTCACTGCAAGAAAGAAAGTGATATATATCACTGAAAATTGCCACATCATGATACCTGTATATGTGCTGTAGGTGTTTTCTGAATTTTGCAAAAAAAAAATTCTAAAAAACTACCTTGGACGATGACAAAGTTTTAAACAATATCTCCAGTAATATTGCTTGACTTTTTCTAGTTTATCAGAACTTAGACTGTTTGGAACAAAAAAATGCTGCTTTAGTCTTTCTGATCTGAAGTGTTCAGTCACCCTCTGAAAGGGCTCTTCTTTGAAGGTTGTTTCTCAACTGCCCTAAATTACTTTTCATAACTTATGGGGCATCATGGTCATTGGTAGCTTTGGATTCTAACCCCATAAGACATAGGTTCAGTCATTTAGACAGGCAGGGTTAGTAGGACTTAACTTGCTATGGCATGCACTGATGATTGCTTGCTTCATCAATGCTCCCAGACTAGCTAAGCCTTCCTACCTGGAATATCCACCCCACAAATTGTAAGAAACAGTGTAAATGATGAATTAGTTAAAATATTTAAGTATTCATATATATTATTAATGATATCTGATGTCCATATATATTATAACATCAATAATTCCAATGCAGTGAAAGGTAGATAAGATGTAATTATGAGATTGTTTGAATAAATTTAGATGTACTGTATATTTTATTATAGTATTTAACTACAAAGAGTGTGATGCATAAATAATTTCTTCAAATGTTCAAGTACAGTTATACTTATTTATTTATGCAAAGTTTGCAACTCGACTCAAATTGTGATTTTTTTTGTACTGTACAGTACTGTATATGTAAATATGGAAATTTAATTTGTTTGTATAGTTAAAGTAGATATTGCTGGAGTAAATGGGTGAATATTTCTCTACTGAAGGAACTTTTAATAAATGTTTTTTTTACATACATAAACTTTTTGTTCCCTATACTGTGTCACATCCCACACTGTTGATTGCGTATACTCTTTGCCTCAAATATCCCCAGTAATATTACATGTACTGTGTGTCAAAAGCTTATGTTTATCAGTGTTATTCATTTGTTGGAATTGATCAAATTTGGCTGATAATTCTCAATATCTTTTATGCAACTTTGAATATTGTATAAATTTATTGATCTTTGGAAATCAGATTTATCATAATGTTAAAATAAATCTATCTATCCTTTCTTCACTCTCACATGCATACAGGGAAATAGACATTGAGTAATTTCACATCTATACATAAAAGTTGGCACAAACTCTTTCTTGCAGAGTCCTTACACAGTACACAGACACTAACTACAAGTATTCATTATGTTACTTAGGGCTTTACATGTTCTTTGTAACCACTAATTTTTCATTTCCAGTTTTGTTAAATATTGTTAGCAAATATTGTATGCATCTAAATTTATCCACCATACCTTTACTATTCCCAGCATTTCCTTCAACATTGTTCTCTTGCAAATGTTATATAAAAAAAATATATTTACTCCAATTAATCTTTTATCATCAGTGATAATTTTGTCATAGTCATCCTAATATTCTTAATAACAAAAGCAGCAGAAATACAGAAGTACAATAGTTAGATATTCTAAACACAAGCTAATAGAAATAAATTGTGTACAATAATGCAGGTTTACATTTATCAAAATTACACCAAATATAAAATGGTTATACCTACCGGTATATTTTGAAGTGTTTACCATATAAACTTAACAAAATAAGATTCAAAAGCATCAAAATGAGTCGTTTCTCCATAGAATTAACTTAAAAATTCCCCTCTTCTACATATTACAGCAATTGAAGGTACGAAAGCTTTACTACTTTGTCTTCTCAAACCCTAATTTCATGTTTGTGAAATTACAGTGATTAGAATGCATTTTGACTTCTTTGTCACAGTATTTAAAACTCGGGAATCCAAAGTAATGTACGTACATAGTTTGTCTTGACACAAAAGTGTGTAGACCGTTTCCAATACTGTACAGCAATTACTTAGTATATTGTTGTCCTTCCTTGCCACTTGATCTGCCAGCAAGAGCTTTATGTTCATCAAGTCACTGGGGATGGTAGACCATGAGAAAATTCCACTAATCAGTGAATCAATAACAGTTCAGTATTAAAATCTGTTTACTTTTCAGCTGGAATCAGATTAATTATTTGGGTGTCTCATCATGTTCACCATGTTGTAGCTCTAGGAACTACAGGTTACACTTGAAGTACTGTAGGGTAGTTGTAGTACACTACTGTTTGGGATGGGCATCAGTAGGGTGTATTATCAATAATATTGTACAGAATTAACAGATAGATTTAATTCCATGACCACTTCCCCAAACAAAATCATATATTTCATGGATATTTCTGAATCTGAAAATGTCAATCTTATTTTCACATCCTGAAGACATAACACAACTACAGTAGTCTATTTAACAAAATGTCTACATCTATGGTCATGCCTCCAAGCCAAAAAACACCTCAAAGACACCACAGACAAGGTAAGGATGTGTAATAATACTGTAGATAATAATAATTAACAGTTTATTTAGATAAAATAGCAGCCAAGGATTGAAAATACTGTACACAATAAACAGATGATATACATTACATGCCTTCTGTCATAAAGGTCACTGGTTCACTCCCAAGGCATCTCCAGTCCACTCAACTGTGATTGGGTTCCTTGGAAATTGTAGAAAGACTAATGCAATGCTGGCCGCACTGCCATCTTGTTTACTGAAAAAGAAAGATGATGCTGCAATGTGTTATATCTATACTGTCCCCTAACAGGCTGTCAGACCTTTGGGGCCAACTGTCACTTTTCATTATATAGGGTTAAAAACTGGTCTAGCTTTAAGGTTATGGTACATCATGTTTCAGAATGTAAATTTCTCTTGAATAAATACCAATCTAGTGGATATCTTCCTGTTGCTCTAACTTTGTCCTTGTTTCATGAGGATGTTATTCAAACTTTGCTAATACACATTATAACTCAGTGGAGGAGATAGGATATCAGTGTATCAGTTATCAGGGAGTGAGGGAAAGATATTGGACCTCTAGAGCCACTAATGACTGGTAAGGAAGGTCTTCATTTGTTATCATTGTCATAGCAATGGTGATGCAAGAACATGTGTAATGAGGGTAAAGTAAGAATTTATAGTTGTAGGATTGTATAGTGAGGAAAGTTTGGTAGCGTGGCCAATTAGTTATTTAACTGCAAATATGTTATTAGGGGAAAGCCTCTAAACACCACTTCTAAGTACAGCTATTTATTAGTTAACTCAATGGCATGGACACATTAATAGATCAATATATTGACTTTACTAGACAATGACTCTGGGACACAAACATGAAATGGGTACACTTCTCACCATAAGTAACACACCCTATGGATCGCTCTGATAATGACTCGCGTGTAACCTGACGGAGGCCCAGCGGCTGGGAAATCTGTCTGCAGGTGCTGCTGAAGAAACTGGTCTTCTGTGGGGGACTCGGTACTAGGAAAGGAAGTCCCCCTCCCAACCTCGACTTGTGACGAGTGTGACTCCATCTGCCTCCGAGTTCTGTCTCCCTGTCTCCTGTGGGGGAGACTGCTAGCTGGGAAGGGAAGTCCCCCTCCCAACCTTGACTTGTGACGAGTGTGATTCCATCTGCCTCTGAGTCCTGTCTCTCCTTGTCTGTTCCTGGGAAGGAGCTGTCGGCCCCTTATATTGGCGGTGTCAGGCCAGCAGATGTCACTAATTAACACTAATCTGGGTGTGTCGAGACAACTGTGTTTAATCTGGTGCAGGCAGGAGGGTAGTTTCCGTAGTCTCTTGATTTAACACGACGGCGGTGAGAACCGTTTCATTGTGACCTTGACCTCTGCTGGGTCAGGCCTTAATCTCACTTTAATTACGAAGGGTGGGTCAACTTAGGTGGGTGTACACATACACATCCAGTTACTGCCATATGTGCTGTTCTTCTCTGGGCTGTAAGCTATGGTCTGATAAACCATCATTACACATGCATCTACCTCTCAAGCAAAATTTTGAAAATGGCTTCGAATTCGAATTATATGGAGACCCCCAGGAACTATGTACGCATTCATCAGTAATTGTAGGATATACATAGTACAGTACAGTACTGCTGTTTGCCAGTGGGAATGCAAGAATTTCAATTAATCATTCATATGATGAATTTAATTAAAAGGTATACTTATAATACTGTACTGTAATATTTACGTGAACAGTGAAAACATTAACAAATCATAATCAGTGTTTGGGAAAGCAAATGGAAAAATGCTAAGTCTAAAAGATTTTGACAGGAGAGAAGGGTTGGACTACCAGCAAGATGTGACTCTCCTTTGCATAAGCAGATTCAAGGGAATTAGTACATCATTGCTTCTGTCCGACTAACCTATTCCTCCCCCCCCTTATAGGTAAATGGAATTAAAATTAAGTATTCAGGTGCTTATACAGTATAACAAGAGTATGAGTACTATTTATCTTTCCTTATCCTCTTTGCAAATATCGTCATTACTTAGATATTTTATAACAGAATTTATAGTTATTAACATGCCACAACAGATAATTAAAGTCTTGATGCAGGATAAATAATTTTTTTTCTTGGATACTGTGCTTAACCCAGATATGTTCTACCTAAAATCTTCAAGCGATATTTTGTGATGTTTTGAATTTTTTATATACAGTATAACAATATTGATCGATAATAAACACCTGTTCTGTTATATCCATACTTCATCTTCAACTGCCCTTCTCTTTATATATCACTGGATTTTGTAAATTTCCCGACATTCCCAAAGGATACCGGGCTAACATCATGTACAAGTTGTTATTAAACGACCGGTGAGTATAAACAAAAGTTTTCATTCATTCACTAGTTCTACCAACACGAAATTCATGACAAATTAAAAGGCAAAATACAATACATAACTTCTTCTCTTTTGGAACAGAAATCCTACATCTAATAAATTCAATTGATAATTAACTACGTATATACAAACACAACAATATTTTCCTTTAAAAGTGGAATATATAATTAGATTTACAATGATTAAACTGTAATTTGCATATACAAGGGAGAGGAGATAGTAATTCCTGCAGAGTGTGGGTGACATATTGGCCGGCACAGTGTGGGTGTTGTGGTCCCGCTTGAACCATCCTCTGTGGTCGTCACTTCTCGCCACACCAGAATGATTTTATAATATGTTAATATAGACGGAGAAGAAAATTATTTATTAAGGGCACGACATTTCTATAGCAGTAGCCGTTGATTGAAGGTAAGACTCTCACCGACATAACAGCAAAATGGTTTTATTTGGTTCAGGAAAGGGTACTTAACATGTGTGCATTTTTAATATTGTACTAATCAATCCCAAATTTCCCCGCAGAGGTTATGAATATTTGCACAAATTGCAAATCCATTGGCAATGAAGACATGAAAACAAGGTGAATATCTGCATATGACAGGAGGGAGGTAGACGATTTATTTATTTGACATTTTTGGTGGGCTATTCATTGATATGTTTGTTTTAATGTGTTAATTCCAAATCTGTGAGGGGAAGGAAGGACATAAAATTGGACTAAGGAAACTCATAAAATGGTATCATATCAAATTTCAATCGGATTATGATCTTGTCAGTTGATAATTGTTGTGATGTTAAAGTTTTTAACAATTTATAGACATCTTTTGTATTAACCAAAGTGTTTGCCAAACACTTACAGATTCTCTTGTCAGTACAAAATATGATGGGCCTATATATTCATAGAAACATGTACAATTCAATTGAGTGCTGAGTATAGCAACAACAAAGCAATGGTGTTTGCTTTCTGGGGAAGGATGTGACTCTCTTATATATGCTGTTGTAGCTACATTTCCATGTTGATATCTGTTTTTGTGAACAGCTTATTTGCTTATACTGTGTAATGTATAAAACTTACTGAATTTTACTTTTCATCCTGAAGTTCTAGTGAGGTATTATCTTCTTCCATGATCCAGAATAGATAGGAGTGAAGAATGGCTGAAGTTCAGTTTTGGGTGAGACCAGAGGTGATGGAATTGGGGGTTCTGCCCATACTTCCTCCTGATAAGATTTCTATCGAGGTAATGTAATAATAATCTTGACAGTAACATATTGTTGTGATACTCTTATAAATAACCCTTTAATTGAATACAGCTTGGACATATTCTCGGATTTTTGTTTTTACCATCTAACAGAACAATGCTGTATTGATGGCACCAACCACACCATCTGGGGCAGGAGGGAATCATGCTTGATAATTTTGAAGTGTTAGGCTATACAGTATTTCATGTAAATTGGCATCTTGTTGAAGCTTGTTGAAAATAGACCAACATGATATATGTATTTTAAGAGGATGAGAATAATCATGATTAGTGAAACAACCTTGGATACCTCAGACATTACAGTGTTTAAGGTAGCCTGTATAAGATAAACTGAAAAACAAATTAAAATATGAAAATAGATTGATGAGAAGAAACTTATAAAATAATGAAAGTTTAAACTACTGTACTGTATATTGGAACACTGGGGAAGTTACAGGTATGGTATGATATTAATCTCTTGTTATAATAAATATGGTAACTTGCAATTTAAATTCTTCAGATGCTGTCGCGATTGCTGCAGTATTCACAAGATCTTGGAGAGCGAGGTTATCCCCAGATGAATTATGAAACTTGGAAACATGTTGCAGTAAAAAAGGTATAGTAATGTAGTTTTGTACATTATATCACTATTGTGATATTTGATGACACAAATTACAAATTTGTAGGACCCACACACTTAGTGGGGGAACCTTGTTTTTATTGCTTGGTTATTGCTGTTCCTTTTTCTTGCTCCCCTCCTTTCTCTTATTTATCTTCTTCTTGCACCCATTTCTTGTATAATCTGTGCCTTCCCTACCATTTGCGCTGGGATAACATTGTAGTGTCTGACTTAATTTCTACAAGAAAATGTAAGCTTTTCTCCCTGCACTGCCTCTAATGGCTGAGACTGTACAGTACATGCCTTGCTAATATTTGTTCTTGTACAGGTATTATAAGTTCATCATATCCTCTTTCTTTTATTTTTTATATCAGTTTCATTTACAGTATTAGTTCCTTTGTTGCCAAAACATAAATTTCAGTCACATCACTATCATCTTACACACTGAATTCCAGTACTCTACCTGTCTTTTAAGTTTGGTACTGAGCTCTTAGTAAGATTTAGTGCCTTTCACTTTAGTAAAATTGCATTGTGCTCATATTTTTCCCCCACATACAAGTTGCTTCTTAGGTGATTATTGAAATATTTATAAGCATTAATAGGCCTTAACCTTACCATTAGGGTTGGAGCTCAGATCTAATGGGCCTTAGTCTTTATGGACTCCTATCTTAATGGTTAGGTAGGGATCCATAGTGCATGCATCTGCTTCTTATATGCTCACTTGTGATTTATTAATTAACATTTATGTGAATTACTGTAATTTGTTTGCATGATGTTGATGCTTTTCATACTGTAATATACTAATAACTGTAAGATACAAAATTGTTTTATTGGCATATATGGTACAACTTTATTTGTTTAAAAAATTAGAGAGAGAAGATTTTGTTCTGTCTGATTTCCCATTTTCCAGTCTTGGGCCACTTAGCCCTAACATCAGAATTCTGATTTGAGAGTTAAGAGATTGAAAAGGTTATTGTATTCTATCTCTCACCTCTTAAACATGTGCCAGTTTATTAAACCAGATCAGCATGCTCTTTATTCAATTCTATTTTACTAATCACTACAATAAATATTGTACTTTTCTGTGTGTTTTGTTAAAGTTTACTGGTGTCCCCCACATGTATAACTAACCATGTCCTTTTGTGGTGTTTCTCACAGATGGGTCTGAGTGTTGAGTGCAGTATGGTTGTATTCTTTTCTTGTCTTCTCTTCTCCAAGTTACGGCCTGGTCGTGACAGAGAATTGGAAGCAACTCTAGCAGCTGCTGCATCACAGAAAGAAAGGGGTGAATTGAAACTATATACAATACTGTTATTTTACATCATTGTGATGAAATGGAGACAGTAATGGTTTTCCAAGTGCCTTCATTTATATATGTTTATTACACTATGTATGGGAATTATTTTTAAACTGTTGTAAATTTATTTTGAATTTGTTTGCATTTATTAAGGTAGTGAAGTGGATTTGCAAAAGTTGTAATTATAATTTTGTGTTGAGCATACACATACAGTACACATAACGCCCAAACCCAACTGTTCTGCCATGAAGGGAAGAAATTTTCAAGAACTCCACAATTTATGTACATTGTAGAGAGAGAAAGGACTTGAAATGCCTAATTAACTCATTATGAAGTAAATAGTAAAAAAAAAAAATATTGGGACAACACGAAACAATATCTGGGTTAAATTTGCATCTCTGATAAATATTTAGCATTTGTGACCATGTAAAGTATTTGTCTAAAATGCAAATTGTGGGATGCATTCTATGTTTTCTAATACCTCAAGCATTGTTCATCTTACTTTACATTGCAAGGCTGAACACTCAACAACATATATTGAACTTTTACCAGATTGTGTTACAAGTTGATTTTACTCATCATCATAATCATTCTTATAGGTTTGTTCTTTACTTGAATATGTAATGATTTACATATGCATAGTGTATGTGGAAAGATATTTTGCTTTAGGGACATAATACCTTGAGAAGTCACCTTTTAATTTTTCTCAAGGGTATAGTGGTGGAGTGGAAATAGGTTTTGCTTTCTGTCCAAAGGGTGGCTTGGGGAAGTGAAGGCAGTTGAGTGCAGTATCAGTTACATTTTTCCATTGCACTCAGTGTGCTGTATCAATACTGTCCTCATAAGCCATCAGTCTCATGGGATCCTCTCTTCACTTAAATGATTCTTATGGGTATATGGGAGACTGGTTCTCTACAAGTCCCCAGTAATACCTAGGGGTTGAAGTGCCCAGAAATATTCAAGGGAAAAAGTTGGACAGTGTAATTTGGAGAGTTTAAGTAAAAAAGTATAGTAGTTAGTAATGAATAAGAGTACATTACATTATTTCAATAGATCCCCATAGATGTAACTGATGGAATGTACAGTAATATTAAATCCAAGGTGTTGCTACTATAGTGTCCTAACTAGCATTAATACATTGGTACAATATTTTAAATACCCTTACGTGGGGATTCAATATTTTCATAGTCCAATATAATTGTTGAAATTTGCAGTTTATATACCAACAGATTTTTAAGTTGTCTTGAAAATAAGAGGGTAACTTCCTACCACATATGTGAGCATAATCCAATAAACAAATGTTCCTGATATTGGCCCAGTCTCTTGTGCCCCTATAATGGAGTTACAGATTATTATTATTATTATTTTTTTTTTTTTGTGTTCATAAAAAAATATTTCTTCATAATGGAGTTACAGATTATTATTATTATTATTTTTTTTTTTTTGTGTTCATAAAAAAATATTTCTTCAGATGAGGTGATGGGTGGTGTGGAAGTTTGGACAATGGAGCTTATAATACTATTATATCTTCACCGAGTTACCAGCGCCCACCCCCGGGCCATCGCTAGACAAGCCTCCCTACAGACTCTCACTACAGATCCGTATCCTTTTATTATTTTTCATCAATCGCCCAATAATTTTGAGTACTGGACGGCACTTGAGTTTAAGGGAAATGAAGATCACTTACAGTAAGCAGTACACTGACTGTATAAATTCTGATGTCTCCCATTTTCAGACATCATGAGGTCTTTTTATTTTTCTCCATCCTTATTGCACTTTAAAAGAGTTATCAGCTGTACAATTTTTATTTATTTTTATTTTTTTAAGACTTTTTTTTTTGTTGGTTTTCCCTTAATTCTGTTATGCAGATGGCCAAATAGCAATATTTCTGGAGCAACGGCCCGGAAGCAGTTACTGGAAGAAAAGCATGCGGGATTTGTACGGGAGGCCCTGCCAGAGCTTCTCAGTTTGTTAGCTGGGGTAAGGTGCTCTTACTTTTAAGTATATTTTTGGCCATAGGCTCAAAGTAATAGAGTACCTGTATATAATAGGATGGAGATTAAGAATATTACAAGATGAATATTAGTTACATCTGGGTATGATTTATGTTCATTCCGTTTATGTTTTTGACCTTATGATAATAATTTTTCTTTCTTTTCACATTCTGTATGGACGATTGCGTGTGCATGTAACAGTATATCTGTAACAAAAAAGAATAAAATTACGTACTGTATATCTACCCGAAAATAAAAGTTGAAAAAGAACAATAATGCAGTTCATAGCTAAGCCTAGTAGAGAGAGGCTGAGATCCCCAACACCACACCATCATAAAATTAAGATGTTATTTTTACTAGAACATAGGTATTGTGTCGGAAAAAGTAGAGTTTGGGGGTCGGGCCAGTCTCTATTGGAATTAATCCCATATGTTCTGTTGTTCACTTAACGCGGTTTTCACTTCACGCGGTACCCTGTGGGTTCAATTGACTGCGTAAAGCGGGGTACTACTGTATATATATACCATAATATGAGATAGTAGTGGTGGAATCAACACAGAAACAAGAAAGATTTGTTTGTTCATAAAGTAAAAGTATAATTTGAGTGAATGAGAGGGATGTAAATAGATGAACTGATTGATAGATAAAAAGATGATGTAGGATCCATATGCTTAACGACTCTCCATCCTACAGCACCTCCAGGTTGAAGACACAGAGAAGAAGAAGAAATCAGGTGACAAACGTACACCCCGTGAACTACTAGGCTTTATGAAGTCTGCAGGTGTTTTGTCTGTAGATGTTGTTAAATCTCTAGGATTTATAATTGGTACATCTCTTCAAGGCGACAAGTGAGTTACTGAATTATTTACGTTTGTGTTTCTACCTAACTTATTATAGTATAGTTTCCTACAAATTATTTTAATGTTTCTTCTTTACTTTATGTTAGTGTACAAATTATTTCAGTGTTTCATTTTACTTCATAATAATAATGATTATTGTTACTTGCCAGCATCACAAAATAGTTGGTACAGTACTTGTTTTCCTCACACTTGATTGACCAAATTTAGGGTAATTCAGACCTTTTGTTCTCATATTTCATTTCATATCAATCATTCCATGTGACTATTCATTACATGCTGATGTATGTAAGGAATTGTTTTAAGAATTTCATTTATATTCCAATGTGTATACAGGTACAGTTGCAGAAATGTGTTCCTACACCCCCTGTGGTAACATGTGTCTTCAAACGGCAACATTGCAGTAGTAGTATCACTATTTATGAGTGAATGGGTATTGGTCGTCTAGCAACAGACGTGTTTGGTGGATAGGATTGCTATAGGTCATATAGGTTGTCTGTTTGGAAACACGGGTTACCACAGGGGGCATAGGAACAAATTTCCGCAACTGTACAGTATACGTGCCTAATTTAATTACTAAATTGCCATTTAATTTATTCTGAGTAGGTAAGCCCTACATTTCTACTGTATTAGCACAGGGCCAAGAATTATTCAGTATTTTATTGAGAATTGGGTTTATAACTTGATACAACATTTTCAACTATTTAGTAGGGTAGTAGTTATAGTCTCTTAGATGTGCCTGTTCTTTCACATCTTAGCACACACTTTTATACTCCCACCCTCAACAACTACAAAATCAGGACTTGCTAACCTCAGAACCAGGAGCTTACCCTCTAAGCCAACTCACGATAACACAAAATAGCTTAATTTAACCAAATCCACAGATTAAGTAAGAAAATCCAGGTCTGGTCCCAGGTTTAAGTCTGTGGATTAATTTGGCTCCAAAAACTCACTCGCTGAATCCCTCCACCTTGTATTCAGATTTACTCTTCCTTTTGATCCCTTACTCAGCTATGTGTTGTTGGTTTTCATTACTGATGTTTTATGTCTTTGTAGGGCTGAACATGACCTGTTGTCAGTGGCCATGGACACAAATAATTGCTACAGGTCTGGTTATCTGAGTAAGAAAAATGCTTTCCAGAAAGGGTGAGTTCCTTTATATTACTATTACTATTGAAATCTGTAGGTTATAGTTACGTCCAAGTACATGGAGTAGTGAAAATATTCATAAATCTAGAAAAGAAATTTGCTAATATGTGGAAGAGTGAAGATGTCTGTAAAGCCTAAGGTTAGCACATTAAATTCAGTGATTCTTATTGCTGGTCATGTCCATAAAATGGAGGAAATCTTGGGTCGTATTCTAGATCGTTTACATAGGCTTTCCTCATGAGGAATTCTCACGGAGAGCTTTGCCCAAGCCATGGGCATTGGTCGTATTCTAGGTGGTACAAATCTTGGGGATTGCGTGGGACTTGCTCCAGGTCTGCCAACATAGGAAAAAGGGGAATGTTGGTATGCCGTATGCAAACAGCTGATCACAATTACTGTTAGTTGCAGGCAATGAAAATAAAATAAAGATATACTGAATAAATAGAATTATCATATATACTGTATTGTACAAAGTGCAAATCTTGTGGTATTTTTTTTACAAGTTGCCCATAATCTGCTGAGTCACCACGTTTCATCAGTTGGTTTACAACCGACCTGCTCGGTCCCAGCGTACGGTACTCTCATGCCCACATGAAATGTAAACTTATACCATGACGTTTCAATAAAGTTGCTTTCATTAATACCAGATAACAAAATAAGTAAACTTTCTGTTTACTATGGCGGGGGTCCGGGGAGCTGGCTAAGGAATTAGGTAAGGGTGGGTAGGTTTCTTTGGTTGGTTAGGTCAGGTTCTATTACATATTCACTATTATTCATTTATGACAGAAATGTATAGAATGAAAAGTACTCAGAATGATGAGATATATCTAGAACTGGACCCAAAAATATTTTGGGACATTATGGGCAACTTGTAAAAATTTACCAATCTTGTATACAGTGGTCCCTCGGTTAACGAGCGCCCCGGTTAACGAGATTTCGGTTAACAATTTACCTTCCATAAGATTCCTAACTTCGGTTAACAAGCAATCCCTCGATTAACGAGTTTTTTACAAGCCGACTTCAACATGTTTTCACTTGCATTTGGCGGTCCACCAGCTGTAGTATTAGTCCGCCAACACAGTAATCGGTTTTAGGGCTTAAATTCCTTACTATTTTAGTAAATATCAAGAAGTTTATACTATTCAATAATTTTAAAAGTTTAATATTAACTTTTTTTAGTCATTTTAACAATTATTGAACATAATTGTAGGTAAAGAAACTAGTTTCTGGCGTGCCATCCAGCCTGTTAACACACCAGACAGGCGCCAGTCTCTCTATGTTTTCAGTGGAGGTAACATCTTGCTTGAGACTCTCTTCAACTAAATGCTTTTTTTCTGTGTTTCCAAGCAAATTATTGGTCAATTTGAAATATATTTTACATAGTGACAATATATAATGCAGTGCAGTGTTGATTTAAAGAAAATAATCTTGAAATACACCAAGAGAACTAAAATTTTATGGGTGAAATGGTGCCATGGGGTGACTTCTCTTCCACCCCAATGCCTTCTCTTCTTCCTTCTCCTCCACCCCCATTCTAATTCCCATCATCATCATCATCATCATCATCATCATCATCCAGGAGCCTTCTACATACACACCTCAAAGTAAGTGTACTTTTCTATCTTTTTTGTTGAATTCAGGCAATTTTCGGTGAGCTGGAACCAATTACCCAAAAACCCATTGAAACAATGGTTTCGGTTAACGAACGTTTCGGTTAACGAACAACCTTCTGGAACGGATTGAGTTCGTTAACCGAGGGGCCACTGTATTTGTAATTGCAATTATGTTATTAGTCAACATTGATTTATCCTAAGGTTTGCTTAGGGTGCCCTGCCTCTTATCATGAAAATTCCACGCTTCTTGAATGCAAAACATGAGGATTCCTCCTTGAGAAAAGGGAAATTAATAATGACATTATTAAGAGGTTCTCATCAACAAATTACATTGAGATAGATAGATAGATATTTTAGGCCAACAGTAATTAATTAGGAAAGTACAGTTGCCTCATTACAGTTACAGATTTTTTCTTCAGGAACTTTACATCATGTAAATTTGGATGTGAAGTAAACAAAATTGATTTCACTTATAAAGAAATTTAATCTGCCATTCACCCTCTAATAGCTGAGTAGTAACTAACCATGACTAGTTTTAGGAAACTTAAATACAGAATATGAAACTTGATTTACAGTATTTACAATGACTTACAAATATTGTAGAAGTGGTTGTTCTTAATGTAGGCAATTTTATTTTGCATATCTAGGATGATTGGAGATTAAACATATGAACATTATAAGATAATTTAACTTGTAGTGATATTACAGCCACCTGTGCAGTGTTAAGTGCTTGAAGTAATAATTTATATTTTTCAATTACATATTAAAAACAGTTTGCATTTTATGATTTTCTTGCCATGAAAGAATGTCATTAATATCAGACTTGACACCCATTGGTATTTATTTTGTAGTGGTCCCTTAAATTATACAGTATATATACTTGTTTTTATTGGTGTGACAAACTTATCCATTGTCAGATACGGTATATAATGCTCTTCCAATATTTATGTAATTATTCCTTTATAGAATAATGAAATGCATAAATGCAATCACTGAAGTTTTTAAGGTTAAAGTGTTTTATTTATTAGCTAAACTATTTTACATCACCAAACAAATAAAATATTTCTGCATTACAGCTTATTTGAGCAGTGGCTGTTGAGAGGTTTAGATTGGGCTCCACATGGAGAGTGGCTTTGTGTACGTCGTGGCTGTAGACAATCTTGGCCTGTGGTGTCTTTAGCACCTCAAACACACCATCGTTTTGTTACTTCTCCATCTTCTGGGTACGTATTGTTTATATCAACAGATAAATGGATAACTTTTGAAGTGTATAGTAAATGTACTTTTCATGTATGTTTGTGAAACAATATGATGCCTAAGGACTTACTTTGTATACAACATATGCAAGTTGAGGACATGAGCAAGTACGTGTAGGTTTTCTCCTAGTTGTTGTAGCCCTTTTCTGTCACTGTCCAGACTTTCTTTATTGTTCCCCATATTTTGATGGTTCTGTGTGTTTGTATGATTTATTTTTGTTTCTTGAAAAGTGAAGACTCACTACGGTAGTTTTTGTGTTGTATAAATTACTTTGAGCTTCAGATAATCTTCACTTTCCTCACTTGGCTGTATTTGTGATAGCAGTCATACCATTTGATTTTTATTTCATAGATCAGAAAATTGAATATGTATTAAAAGATGACATACAGAACTTTCCTGAGGGGCTAATGGCATTTCAGGTAACAATTTTATTAGGGTATTGTTGGTACTTGTAGTGTACAATTGGCAATAAAGCAAACACCCACTGTCATTATTTCTAATTGCACTTTTATCTGCACGAATCCTTGGAATATTCAAGTTTCTTGTTGGATCAGCTTTAACTATTAATTGTTTCTAGGAAAATACTATTATTCATTTACAGTTATTAATATTTTGTTTTATTTCTTCTAGTCATAGACTCATGTATATATGTGAGTTGATTGATGGCTTGACCGCTCACATGGGGGACGAGGCAGCACCTTGTGACCTGAAAGTACGAAGATGCTCCAAATCAAATATCTACATACTACAGCCAATCAGGTGATTTAGTGTGTAATACTGTACAGTGCACTATTATTTTTCTTAGGAAAAGTTATCGTAAAATATTTTTTCTTCGCCATGAAGCTGGTATTCAAGCAAGTGTTTATTCTTGTGGTGTGGCAAACATTTCTAGACATTGATGTAATACCTGTACAGCAATTGTCATGTTTAATTCTATAGGAGTTTTTATACAGTATATTTCCTAATTTCATTGTATTACAGTAATGTAAAACACCTGAATGAATGTGGTTGTAGATCATATGGGCTTCTGACCTGGTCGGCCCCAACCACCCTATTAGGATTTACGTCCTTAAGTTTAAGGATTATTAGTTCTATGCCCTCCTATTGATCATTAGTTTAAATTGGGGTCTATTTTGACTGGACATTTTTCTTTATGATTGATGGAGGTTGGGGATTATTAGGACCTAGTGATAAAGTTATACTGCACAGTATCTGACAGTAAGTTTATATTGGGGTTTATTAGTACTGAGGCCTATTTGACTAATTCCCATCACCATTACTCCCTTCTTGAAGCAGCTTTTACCCTCTTAACAATAATATTGTATCCCATTTCACCTTATGAATTACTGTATTACCATCAACATTTGTAGGGGTAGTACAGTACACATCATTGTACCTTTTCTGTCTAGGAATATAAATTTGTACATACAGTAAACCCTCAAAGATTTGGACCCTGTAAATCCGGATTTTGGAAGATTCGGACAAAATTTGGGGGCTCCGGGGGCTAAGAAACCTCCTTAAGAAGCATTCCCAAAACAGAGCAAAGATCATCTAAGGCCTGTGTAACTATGATGTCACCACACGGGAAATATAAACAGAGTTGTCAATTGTTGTTTGTGGGCATATTATTTCATTCACTTTATTAATGATACAATGTTTCTTGTTATCATAAGTAAATGGATGGTTTATATAATTTGTTTATCATTGTGCCCTTCACCATATGTATTTTTGATCGTACGCCTGGCAACGGGTGCTAGTGAGTCGAGTGACCACTAGTTACATCGTTGTCTGCTCTTGTAAATCTCCTCCCTCCTTGCCATATTTCAGGATAGACTCATCACTGTAACCACCAGGCTACTGGGCCAAGCTGTGAGGTGTTATGGTTGCTTTTCAACTCATAGTTTTGGGTAGATATATGTAACTTTCTTCATTTATTATTACTCAGTTACTTGCACACACCATCCTTCATACATATTGTGAAAAAAGTAAAAGAAATAATTGTCCTAAGGGCAAACATGTAAAGGGAATATACATTTTGGGAATATACATTTCTTTGCACATGAGTTAGCTGGCTCAGTGAGGGAAGGGAGGAGAGTGTAGGGGGTGGGGAGCTGGTCTTCATTACTATGGTGAAATGGGGAGTGTGTGCAAAAGGCGACTGTGTTAAGCTTTCATTTGGCTCTTATTTACTGATTTGGCAATTCAGTATTTTTTTTTTGTAATTTATTTATTGATATTATTTTTATTTATTCCTCAAATTTCCTGGTACTGTATATACGTATTATTTTAAGAAAACTATGACCACAGGAGGAAAATACATACAAGTTTTTTCCTAAATACCCCCTGCTAAAGTACGGTACTGTATTTTTGGTGTTTTTTATATCCTTATTTATCGTTTTTATACATTTAGTACATTCGCCGGAAGATACGGACAATCGACTTTTTCGGACAGGTGGGCTCCCCTTTTAGTCTGAATCTTCAAGGGTTCACTGAATATTTACAGTATCTGCATTTCCTGTTTCTTATCATTATCAATTTGTAGATTTGAATGTTCAGTGGACTGTAGGTGCTTTAGGTCTCCAGGGACATAATTATGTCCTAGCAAAAATTCTGCCACCCACAACTGGGTACCTCTCAGTGTTAGAGATCACTCACTGGCTCACTTATCATTGAAATTGCACAGCTATTTGCCAGAGTGAAACAGGACAGTTTTAGTGGTTTCATGGACTGTAAGAATGAAAGGTTAACCAATCAACACCCTCTTCAGCTTACTTTCTTAACTAATGACTCACCTGGGGAAATTCCTCATCTATACAAGTTCCTGTGTGTTGTAATGAAGTTTTTTTTATTTCTAAACTTCATCTTCTGAATATGTATTTTACCATTTTACATGACAAATGTGTTTATTTTTTAAACTGCTAAACTTCCATATCATTAACTCACACAAAGACTCATTTCAGTCTTTTCTTCCATTATGCCAAAAAGATACTTGTATTTACTTTTTATTCACATGTGAATATAATGTGACCAAGAAATTTTATCCACAGAAATGCTGTGATCCACAAGTGCCATGATACTCGAATAGTGCTGGGCCCTGTTTCAGGACGTATACGCTTAAGTGAATGTCGCAATACTGTGGTGGTGTGTGCAGCACGGTCAGTTGTAATAGCAGATTGCCGAGGTGTGATAGTACACACACTAACACCACAGAGACCTTTGTTAGTGGGAGGACGCACTCAAGGTGTCTCGTTGGCACCACTTAATATTCATTATCCTAGACTCAAACACCATATGGCTAAAGCACAACTTCAGTCACACATCAATAGGTGGAATAGACCATTACATTTAGGTAAGTTCTAATTTTTTTTTGTCTCCTTGCTATCTGGTAGAAGAAATAACAAGACCAATCAAATACCTAAGAAAAAATGTGAGATAAAGAGGACATTGGTGGACACAATAATTGCGTTAGTGAAATAGTAATAGCATGTGTAAGTAAAATATCTTGAGGTGCAGAACAAAGTGGCTATGCACCAGATGTTCCGATAAAAGTTGCCATTCCAGAGACGCTAGTTCTTTGAAGATAGGAGGATATTTGGTGAAATTATTAACAGAATCCATAATTCGTGGATGACACGGAGAATACACAGAAGGAATAGGTTGTGTATATTGATTATTTGCACAATGGCAGGTTGTGGAGAAAGCTTTCAATTTTTTAAATTGAACTGAAATGGACAAAGGAATCTGCCTCAGCATCTTGGGCATTAAAGATTACAGTGGTCCCTCGGTTAATGAGTTACCTTCCTTAAGATTCTTAACTTCGGTTAACGAGCAATCCCTCGATTAACGAGTTTCTTATGAGCTGACCTGAACATGTTTTCGCTTGCATTTGGCAGTCCATCAGCTGTAGTATTAGTCCGCCAATACAGTAATCGGTTCTAGGGCTTAAATTCCTTACTATTTTAGTAAATATCAAGAAGTTTATACTATTCAATAATTTTAAAAGTTTAATATTAAATTTTTTAGTCATTTTAACAATTATTGAACATAATTGAAGGTAATGAAACTAGTTTTATGCTCGCCATCCAGCCTCTCAACACACATACAGGCGTCAGTCTTTGTGTCTTTTCAGTGGAGGTAACATCTTGCTTGAGACTCTCTTCAACTAAACTCTTTTTTCTGTGTTTGCAAGCAAATTATTGGTCATTTTGAAATTTATTATACAAAATGACAATATATAGTGCAGTGCACTGTGATTTAAAGAAAATAATCTTGAACTACACCAAGAGAACTAAAATTTTATGGGTGAAATGGCGCCATGGGGTGACTTCTCTTCCACCCCAATGCCTTCTCTTCTCCCTTCTCCTCCACCCCCATTCTAATTCCCATCATCATCATCATCCAGGAGCCTTCTACATACACACTTCAAAGTAAGTGTACTTTTCTACCTTTTTTGTTAAATTTAGGGAATTTTCGGTGAGCTAGAACCAATTACCCAAAAACCCATTGAAACAATGGTTTCGGTTAACGAGTTTTTCAGTTAACGAGCAACCTTCTAAAACGGATTGTGCTCGTTAACCGAGGGACCACTGTACTGTAACTGTACAAGTTTCTACAAAAGAATAATGCATGTGTGAATGTGAGTGAGTAAAATGAATGTGGGAATACACTAGAGCAGTTTATATTTTATGTGGATATGGTAATGTATGAGATGGTGTGTATTGGTGACATGGACACTTTAAATTCTAGGTGGAACAAAATTGGAGTTTTTTAGTTGTTTGCAGATATTCTGTTATGGTAACTATGTAAGAGAGTAAGTTTGGTTGAACAGTAAATAGAGTTTGTAAAGTATGCAGGCAGATGATTTTGAAGATGAATGCAGTGTTTTGTTTAAAGAAATGGAAAATCTCTATGTACAATAATGTTATTTGAATGGAGAGAAACTAGAAGTTGCATAAAATTTCCATGAATAGACTGAAATATTTCAAATTTAAGGTAAAGTTGCCTCAATTCTGTAATTTGATCACGACAGTCAATAATCACTGCCTGTGACTTTTTTTAAGGTTTAAGTTTGGCATGTGAGAATTAGACTCATTTACAGGTAGTGAAGGAGTTTTGGGTGGTGCCTGTGAAGTGATGAACCCAGAAGACTTCCAACTACTTGTAATTCCCTTCACTCAGACTCCTCCAATAGATGGCAGGCCTCCTCTTTTGCCTCCAGGGCTTCCACATGAATTTGCCAAGGTCAGTGACGAAATTGTTTGTTGAAGACTGAATTATGTTGAAGCTTTAAGGAATTGAGTTTTATTTTCCTTGGTGAAGTATGATAGTGAGGAAAATATAACTAATATACAGAGTTGAAGATGTAAAAAGTTTGGCTTTTTAGTAGTGGTTTAAAGGTTTAACATCAGAGATATGAAAGGATTAGTAATTTCTTGAAAATGTATCATGTGTGGAGAAAACTTTATTATAGAGAGGTAGGAAAATGCTGTGATATGAAAACATGTCTGAAAGGACAAAATGAGCTTTTCTTGTTTGAAAAAAAAAATACAGTAGCTGCTAAGAATTTTTTTTATTAGATCATCTGACTAGATTGGAGTACAGATTGTACAAAGGTATTGAAAGAAGATCTTTGGAAGAATCGAGTGGTGTGGATAAAAAATTCAGTAGATATAAGGATTCTCTTTGTGGTTTACAGTCAATATGAATCAATAAATATAATACTCTTCACTGACACCACCATTCCAAGATACCTAACACACAACACTTCCCTCATTCTGTCTCCATTCAAACTACTATTTATTTCTCCTTGTCACTCTTTTCTACTCATATAATATGCTGAAGTTTTTCTCATTCCCTTTTAACTTTTATCTACTACAGAGTAAATACGCTTAAACAATCATTCACTAACATTTCTGAACTGCCCTCTAAAGCTGGTTTGCCTCCTATATGTATCCTTCATTTCTTAGGAAGCTTGTAATTACCCTGTACTGTACAGTATATGTAAAAATTAGTTAAGCACCACAGGCCTTTTAACTGATTAGTACAGTTTTGTATCTTTTAAGTATAAGCTAATAGTATCAGTGTTATTGTAATCTTATCTGTATATGCAGTTATAATGAATAATTTTAAAATTTTCCATAGAATATTGATTCTTAAGATTTGCACACAGAGTGTGGAAGAAGCAGGCAAATGTGTTTCTAGTTTCCGAGCTGAAGTACGAGATGCTGAACTTTCGCCAGAACAAAGAGCTATTCTACAAAAAGCTGTTGATGCAAAGTTTAAGGTAGAGTGAAATTCTATATATCTCAATTGCATTAGTTAATTTTTCATGTCTTACAATAGGTAATGGTTTTGTTCAACAATTATTTGAATTAGACACAGGAATACTTCGCTATTCACAGCCCACTTATCCACAATTTATATTTTAACACCCCTATTTGATATTCCCAAAGCATACACCACTGAGTTTTGATGGTGAGTGGTGGTGTGGAGTGTTGGTGGTGTGGAGTGTTGGTGGTGTGGAGTGTTGTTGGTGGTGTGGAGTGTTGGTGGTGGTGTGGAGTGTTGGTGGTGGTGTGGAGTGTTGGTGGTGGTGTGAGTGTTGGTGGTGTGGAGTGTTGGTGGTGGTGTGAGTGTTGGTGGTGGTGTGGAGTGTTAGTGGTGGTGTGAGTGTTGGTGGTGTGGAGTGTTGGTGGTGTGGAGTGTTGGTGGTGGTGTGGAGTGTTGGTGGTGTGGAGTGTTGGTGGTGGTGTGTGTTGGTGGTGTGGGTGTTGGTGGTGGTGTGAGTGTTGGTGGTGGTGTGGAGTGTTAGTGGTGGTGTGAGTGTTGGTGGTGTGGGTGTTGGTGTGAGTGTTGGTGGTGGTGTGAGTGTTGGTGGTGGTGTGGAGTGTTGGTGGTGGTGTGTGTTGGTGGTGGTGTGGAGTGTTGGTGGTGGTGTGAGTGTTGGTGGTGTGGAGTGTTGGTGGTGGTGTGAGTGTTGGTGGTGGTGTGGAGTGTTAGTGGTGGTGTGAGTGTTGGTGGTGATGGTGAGTGTTGGTTGCAAAAAGTGACCCTGTGGGTGGTGGTGTGAGTGTTGGTGGTGATGGTGAGTGTTGGTTGCAAAAAGTGACCCTGTGGGTCACTTTAGACTATGTTGATATATAATGTACCGAGTCTGTTATTATTCCTGACCTGGATATAACAGATTTTCGGCTTTAAAGGACTGGCCTTCCCCCAATTCGTCCGTTATATTGGGGGTTTACTGTAAATGAGATCTATTATACTGTTATTTTATTGTACCCAATCCAGTTATATAATACTGTATAGTTTTTAATGGTTTACCACAAAATCATTTAAGTTTTGTTGAATTATCATGTGCATTTAAATAGCTTTAGAACTATCAAACACTCCATATTGTAAATACTGTAGTAGAGACTATTATAAAACTTAAGTTTTTGGCATTTTTTCTTAAATATGAGGCTCTAGCTACAATATTAACATTAAATTATATAAATACTGTTTGGTGAATTTGTATTTTTACATTTTTATGACAGGGTGGCCAGAATTCTGAGAAACACAAACACTTTCAATTATCTTTACTGCATGGATTAACCAGATGTGCTGTGGTATGATGTCCTATTCTTGTAATATTTATATATTTTTTTCTTTATGTGCTGCAGGCGTGGCTGAGAGACACTGGTAAACAACGTGAACTAGACCAACTGGAAAAATTAGCTCTCACTTTAAAGTATGAGAGAGTAGCTAAAACAACAGCAATATAAGTACTTTGAGAGAAGTAAATTTTGAAGAAATATTTAGTGAAAAGGGTGTGGAATTTTTTCACATTTTGTTAACATTGAGTATTTCAAAATACAGCTCCTCCCCGACTTACGACGGGGTTAGGGACCCAAATCCAGGTCGTAAGTCGAAAATGCCTAAATAATACATAGAAAATCTAAAATGGGTGTCTCTTTTTTCTTATCAGCACCACAAAACTCTCACTTTTAAGCATGCCAGCCATTTTAAAGTGAATTAAAAACGAAAATTTTGTCAGTACACAGCGCAATCACTGACGTTGGGACTCGAAAATACGTAATTTTACAAAATTATGGTATGACTGAGGCAGTCGTAAGTCGAGTAGGTCGTAAGTCGGGGAGGAGCTGTATACTGTATGGCAGTACTGAATGATGGAACAATGCAGTATTTAATTTTTTTGTCACTTTTTATACGTAATTATGCCAGATTAATGTTTGCTGTAATTTTTTATGCTATTACTTAATTACTAAAAGACATAATTGATTGCGAAAAGATTTTATTTTATTATAATTTTGTAAAAAAATGTGTTTCTAGAATGATATTAATAAAATGCTGGTATGTCACTATATTTTGTTTTTAAAATAATTTATCTATCTTTTACCAAATATCCAGTAGAGTACTGTATGTGGTAAAGTTATGTTCTGGACTTCCAATCCAATAAGCTATGAGTTTGGTAATGTGTGATGGACTCACAAGAAAACTAATTTTAAGAATTTAATTTTAGTACAACGGAAGACTAATCAGTGTTAAAGTTAGTCATCTTTTTACGTAAGAATGGCCCAGAAATGGGGCAACTTCTCAGCAATTTTGTAAAATTACTTGTAAACAATCTTATTGAAATTGACCTACCGGTACGTAGTCTGTTCACTTGACCTTCCCAACTGAAGCCTAGGTTCAGTTTGTAACAAGGAAACTGATAGTGAGTTTTTTCAAATATTTTTAAGGATGAATGCCATTAATACTTAAGAAATGTGTGTGTGGAAAGTTACGGACTGAAACTTGATAAATACTTCAATATTTTGTTTCTTATTCTCTACTGATAAATCTCTAGCATGTCATGTCCGTTGCTTATAATATGCTCCTTTCTTTTACATAAAAAGTACAGTACATGGTTCACACACATAATAATGTTGGCTCTGTGATTCCATTATACATACACCCTTTGAATACATTTCTCATCATATCACAATTATACAGACATATTTCACACTTGTGTGGGTTAGCCATGATTATCCAAATGCATGGTTTCTTTCAGCTTCTCCTAGGTTGGTTCGTATAATTCCCTCCCCCTCGTCTTTCTTGGTTCACCTCTAGCACGCCTCCATTCCACATTCAAGCTTCTGCATCTTTTGACCCAGTTGATCTCCATATGCCCGAACCATCTCGGCCACCCTCGCCAATACTCAGCGGTTTTCTCTCAACGTTACCTTGGACATTAATCTCGCCATTTTCAGTTCAACTTGCTCAAGCCTATGTGTGCCATCCTCTTTAACTGTCTCCATTTTAGTTCCTACTGTCCCTACATATAAAACTTGTTATTTTCATGGGCAAAGAACTATACAATACTGTACTCACCCACATGTTCCAGATGTAAATGAAAACGGACTCTTCTTGTGAAGGTGGACCGCAGGCAGTCAGGTTTGTGTTAGCTCGGTCTCAAAGTTACGTTGATCTTATTTAGTACTGGCAGTATGGAACACAGTAGTTAAGGTAATACAGACTGGAACCAGGCCAATGTGCTGTAACAGACTTTGGACCCCACCTTTTATTCCCAGCTTACCTGTTTAAAAAAATAAAAATAAAATAAAGTAAGCGTTATCATCAAAACATTGGCATCAGTAGCATCTTTCATACTTTTTACATTTGGCTATGTATTCTGATACAGCCTAGCTAGCTTGTTTATATGTGTTATGTAGAATTTTTAAAAGATTCACACTCAATGCACCCTTTATGTATTTCTGAAATGTTTGTTACAATCTATTACACAATGTCAAATGAAAATCTGACTCAAGTACTAGTTGTAAATTTTATTTACATATTGTACAATGCAAGCAATTTTGTTTAAATCTTGCCATAAAACTTTTCAAGATAATTATGTTACATTTTTGTAGAAGAAAAGAGTTTGAGTCTTCACCTTACCCACATCAATGAAAATGACTCCCTAACTTGAATATATAGTAATAAAATGTAACCATACTGAGTTCGTAAATATATCACAACAAGATTTCTGGTGGCTTTGATAATTAAATCAATACTTTTTATAATTGTTTAGAATTATGGCCCCTCTGACTTCCTGCAGTGAGGGACTTGATTACCTGCAGTGGCAAACACTTGTTCCAAACTGAAGAGCTTCATCCATAAATAGTACATACTACTACAGTATCTATATTTAATGCCCATGAATCACATTCTAATTTTTACCATCTATATTTATTAGTTTCCTTAAATGATCTACTACACATAAGAACAATATACGGGTACAGTAAGCCTTTCAAATTCGAGGGGATTAGGTTTTCAAAATGGCCACGAATAACATTTGCTGATAGGGGAATGTAATATGTTCTACTTAGGCCAGACGGGAAAAGAACTTATAATTAGACTTAAACAATGTAAATAGTGTTAGGACAGGCCAGGAATCCAATGCTCTGTTGATTCATGAGATATAATAAGCATTGCATTGACTGGGATAATGCCTCCTCAATATTACCTTGTAATTCAACTGTCAGTAGGAACATTATAGAATCTAATCTCATTAAACATACCCGAATCTGTCAACATGAATTTGAGTAATGGCATGTACAAATTGGACAACTTTGTGATTCACAAGATCTGTAACCAGGTGAAAGGATTGGGTCATTACCTTATGACCTGAATATGGTGGACACCTGCTGTCCCAAGGGATTTCATCTCACTCTCCTATACTGTATATATTAGCCTTTCCGGGAAGATAAAGATGACTACCATAAAGTCTGCTCCTAGGCTGTGGGGGAGACTGACGAGGTAGACATGTTCTTGCTGAGACAACCAAAGAGTATTATAGGCATTTCTTGACCACAAGATACAGCTAAGGGCCCAGGCTATACTGTACTAATGCAGAGAATGACAAAAGTAAGATCAAATCGACAGGGCATGATAATCACATCATTACTAAAGGTAGCTGCCATAGATTACTTAATTCAGTAGTACAGTATATATTTTTGGGGTTATGGATATATGTTGTGAAACTTTTATTAATTTAGTAAATCATTTTGTAGGTTGGCGTATGTAAGTACAGCATACACGTAGACAGTGTGGGCACACAAAAAAAAAATAATAAAAAGCAATCAATAAGGCGATTCACTTGATAGCACCCTAAAACCTTCCTTGCTAAAACAATTAAAGATATTTTGATTTTATAATGTATTACTGTATAAAAATGTTAATCAACAACGAATGATTCATTGTGGTTCCAGAAAAAATACCGAAGAGATACCACTGTGGCGTAGCGTATGTGTGGCAGTTGTCTAAGTCCTCTTTGTTATGGCCACATACACATGTACAATAAGGGAGATCTCACACTCATGATGAAGGCGAGAAAGGAAACTCAGAATAGCTTAACTACATGTATTGTACTGTATGTACAATGCAGTCAGGTGCTGGGAAGTTGCTGTGGAGGAACTTCTTTAGAGGAGGAGGTCTCTGATTAAGAGCTTGGAGTGTTCTGCCCTCACAGCGAGGCAGGGGGGTATTTATTTATTTCTGCCGGATCAAAAGTCGAAGGGCAATGATGAGAAATGCTGCTGATTGGCTGATATGAAAGCCGCAACTGACCAATCACCGCGCAGTTCGAGGGCTGATTTGTGGAACTCACCGCTGATTGGCTGGGAAGCGGACGGCAAGTGACCAATCGGCAGTTGTAGGGGAGAGTATCCACTACAATACTCCCCCTCCTCTCCGAGTGCTGCAGGCAACTTGCTGTCGGCAGGGTTGTATCCCACATGTGAGACATAACGGGCGGGGGTGTGAACCACTCGGCTGCTATGGGCAACGATTCCGTCGGGTGACAAAATCTGTGGGAGAAGCAGGGTTGTACATATGAGAAGGTTGAGCGGCGGGAGGAACAGGCGAGGAATGTGGTGCTTCTCTCGCAGCAGGTTCGGTGGGCAGACCGGTACAGGCATGGTTTGCTGGGCTGGGGCACCATCGGGTAAGGTGGCTGGCTTCACTCTATCAATGCTGACGGTGTCGTGTCTGCCATAGTGAATGATCGTCAGGAACTTCGCTGACCAAACAAACACCGGGAAGGGTCCGTTGTAGGGGCGTTGAAGTAGGTTGCAGCGAGCATCTCGCCTGACGAAGACATACTCGGCGTTGAGTAGTGCAGGAAGGATGTTTTCAGGGCGATGGGAAGGCTGGCGTGGGACAGTAGCCTTGAGTGCAGAAACTGCTTGTCGTAGTGTTTCCAGTAGGTCGTGACGGGCAGCAGGAGTGAAGTGGTTAAGGTCAGGAGTAAGTGAGAAGTCCCCGAGTAGGTGAAGGGGCTCGCTTAGGGGGTGATCCGCTGGGCTGCAGTCCATGTCCTCCACCACAGCCAACACCAGATGACTGAGGTTACATCACCACCACCACTACCGGATGACTGAGGCTACATTACCACCACCAACACCAGGTGAATGAGGCTACATCACCACCACCACCACCAGATGACAGGAGGCTACATCACCACCACCAGATGACTGAGGCTACATTACCACCAGATGACTGAGGCTACATTACCACCAGATGACTGAGGCTACATTACCACCACCACCAGATGACTGAGGCTACATTACCACCACCAACACCAGATGACTGAGGCTACATTACCAACACCAGATGACTGGGGCTACATAACCACCACCACCAGATGACTGAGGCTACATTACCACCACCACCATATGACAGGAGGCTACATCACCACCACCACCACCAGATGACAAAAGGCTTCATCACCACCACCAGCAGATGACCACCACCAGATGACTGAGGCTACATCACCACCACCAGCACCAGATGAATGAGGCTACCAGGGGCATTATCAGGGGTGGTGGCACCTCCAGGGGCCCTCCCAAGGGGTGGTGGCACCACTAGGGCCCACCCAGGGACGGTGGCGGCACCAGGGACCCTCCCAGAGGCGGTGGCGCCCGCAGGGACCCTCTCGAGGTCAGTGGCGCCTCCAGGGTCGGCGACGCTCCAGGAACCATCACAGGGACGCCAGCGAAATCAGGGGGCCCTCCCAGGGGTAGCAAAGAACTAGCCAGTAAAAAATATTATACAGTATTTTAAATCAGCAAAAAATCGTTATATTATTGTTAAACCTAGTCATCGCGGCGCAGTTTTGAATGCGGAATACAGTGGTGGTGGTGATGAACGTTTGGGGAAAGGCGTAATTATTGAGTTATGACCACCCGGCTCCGCCAAAAGTGGGTTGGGCTTCGAAGCAAGAGGGAAAATGTGAAATTAAAAAATAAATACAGTAATCTAACCCAATCTGGTCATTGTACTCGCTTACTGGTTAATTATTACGTAATTACTGATGTACAGTTTATGCTCGTTACCCGCCACCGGCTTATAGTTTAGGCTCGTGTGTATGACTCATTTGGTGGTATATTTGCCTAAAACATTAAGAAATTACTGGTTAGCCGTTAGAGAAACACTAAATATAATACTAAACCATGTTAATGTATTTGTTTAAGCTGCAAAGTAGGGACCATAGGCCTTACAGCCCAGTGAAACTTGGGGATACGACCCTAGGAGGCAAGTGCAACAGCTGGCTGGCAAGTTTTTTACTTAAATCAGCATTTATTACGCCATAATTAAGTATATTAAACACTACCCAAAAGAATACCCATTTCTCTTGGCCATTTTGACTGTAGACAGTCGGGGGAAAAACATTACACGTATATAATGGAGACTAGAGCTGTGGGGCAGCTCGGGCTTACCTGCTTGTCAGCTGCAGCCAGTGAGTGGTGATGGTCGGTGAAGAATGGTGCGAAAATGAGTTAGTCGAGACTTTATATATGAAGGTTGAGAGTGACGTCACGAAGCTTCATTGAATCATTTTGATGCTTCATTGAAGCATTCGAAGCTTCGAACATGAATATACGCAAAAATACCTAAAAACGTCAAATTTATGGCACAATTTCACTTTTTATTAACTTTTAGGATATAATACAGCTAAAATAGTGTCCCATGACGAAAAAACTAAAAACTAAAAACAGAAAAAGGGAAAAGAAGAGAGAAATACTGGGACTCGACCTCGGGCCTGAATGAGTGGCAAGTAAAACGCTTATCCACTGGACTTTTCGGGAAAGTAGATAATCAACTTTTGGGGAAATATTACCTAATTTTCCGAAGTAGATTATCATAGAAAACGGGAAATTTGTATCACAGAAAATGTGATATATCTACTTGCTGGGAAAGTTGGTTATCTACTTATCATAGAAAACAGGAAATTTGTATTATAGAAAATGGGAAATATCTACTTTCCGGGAAAGTTGGTTATCTACTTTCCCGAAAAGTAGATTATCTACTTTTCGGGAAAGTAGATTACTGATTTTTAGGGGAAGTAGATTATCGACTTTTTGGGAAATATTACCTAATTTTCCGAAGTAGATTATCATAGAAAACGGGAAATTTGTATTATAGAAAATGGGAAATATCTACTTTCCGGGAAAGTTGGTTATCTACTTTCCCGAAAAGTAGATTATCTACTTTTCGAGAAAGTAGATTATTGATTTTTAGGGGAAGTAGATTATCGACTTTTTGGGAAATATTACCTAATTTTCCGAAGTAGATTATCATAGAAAACGGGAAATTTGTATTATGGAAAATGGGAAATATCTACTTGCTGGGAAAGTTGGTTATCTACTTTCCCGAAAAGTAGATTATCTACTTTTCGGGAAAGTAGATTATCGATTTTTAGGGGAAGTAGATTATCGACTTTTTGGGAAATATTACCTAATTTTCCTTAGTAGATTATCATAGAAAACGGGAAATTTGTATCACAGAAAATGGGAAATATCTACTTGCTGGGAAAGTTGGTTATCTACTTTCCCGAAAAGTAGATTATCTACTTTTCGGGAAAGTAGATTATTGATTTTTAGGGGAAGTAGATTATCGACTTTTTGGGAAATATTACCTAATTTTCCGAAGTAGATTATCATAGAAAACGGGAAATTTGTATTATAGAAAATGGGAAATATCTACTTTCCGGGAAAGTTGGTTATCTACTTTCCCGAAAAGTAGATTATCTACTTTTCGGGAAAGTAGATCATTGATTTTTAGGGGAAGTAGATTATCGACTTTTTGGGAAATATTACCTAATTTTCCGAAGTAGATTATCATAGAAAACGGGAAATTTGTATTATAGAAAATGGGAAATATCTACTTTCCGGGAAAGTTGGTTATCTACTTTCCCGAAAAGTAGATTATCTACTTTTCGGGAAAGTAGATTATTGATTTTTAGGGGAAGTAGATTATCGACTTTTTGGGAAATATTACCTAATTTTCCGAAGTAGATTATCATAGAAAACGGGAAATTTGTATTATAGAAAATGGGAAATATCTACTTTCCGGGAAAGTTGGTTATCTACTTTCCCGAAAAGTAGATTATCTACTTTTCGGGAAAGTAGATTACTGATTTTTAGGGGAAGAAGATTATCGACTTTTTGGGAAATATTACCAAATTTTCCGAAGTAGATTATCATAGAAAACGGGAAATTTGTATTATGGAAAATGGGAAATATCTACTTGCTGGGAAAGTTGGTTATCTACTTTCCCGAAAAGTAGATTATCTACTTTTCGGGAAAGTAGATTATTGATTTTTAGGGGAAGTAGATTATCGACTTTTTGGGAAATATTACCTAATTTTCCGAAGTAGATTACCATAGAAAACGGGAAATTTGCATTATAGAAAATGGGAAATATCTACTTTCCGGGAAAGTTGGTTATCTACTTTCCCGAAAAGTAGATTATCTACTTTTCGGGAAAGTAGATCATTGATTTTTAGGGGAAGTAGATTATCGACTTTTTGGGAAATATTACCTAATTTTCCGAAGTAGATTATCATAGAAAACGGGAAATTTGTATTATAGAAAATGGGAAATATCTACTTTCCGGGAAAGTTGGTTATCTACTTTCCCGAAAAGTAGATTATCTACTTTTCGGGAAAGTAGATTATGATTTTTAGGGGAAGTAGATTATCGACTTTTTGGGAAATATTACCTAATTTTCCGAAGTAGATTATCATAGAAAACGGGAAATTTGTATTATAGAAAATGGGAAATATCTACTTTCCGGGAAAGTTGGTTATCTACTTTCCCGAAAAGTAGATTATCTACTTTTCGGGAAAGTAGATCATTGATTTTTAGGGGAAGTAGATTATCGACTTTTTGGGAAATATTACCTAATTTTCCGAAGTAGATTATCATAGAAAACGGGAAATTTGTATTATAGAAAATGGGAAATATCTACTTTCCGGGAAAGTTGGTTATCTACTTTCCCGAAAAGTAGATTATCTACTTTTCGGGAAAGTAGATCATTGATTTTTAGGGGAAGTAGATTATCGACTTTTTGGGAAATATTACCTAATTTTCCGAAGTAGATTATCATAGAAAACGGGAAATTTGTAGTATAGAAAATGGGAAATATCTACTTTCCGGGAAAGTTGGTTATCTACTTTCCCGAAAAGTAGATTATCTACTTTTCGGGAAAGTAGATCATTGATTTTTAGGGGAAGTAGATTATCGACTTTTTGGGAAATATTACCTAATTTTCCGAAGTAGATTATCATAGAAAACGGGAAATTTGTATTATAGAAAATGGGAAATATCTACTTTCCGGGAAAGTTGGTTATCTACTTTCCCGAAAAGTAGATTATCTACTTTTCGGGAAAGTAGATCATTGATTTTTAGGGGAAGTAGATTATCGACTTTTTGGGAAATATTACCTAATTTTCCGAAGTAGATTATCATAGAAAACGGGAAATTTGTAGTATAGAAAATGGGAAATATCTACTTTCCGGGAAAGTTGGTTATCTACTTTTCCGAAAAGTAGATTATCTACTTTTCGGGAAAGTAGATTATTGATTTTTAGGGGAAGTAGATTATCGACTTTTGGGGAAATATTACCTAATTTTCCGAAGTAGATTATCATAGAAAACGGGAAATTTGTATTACAGAAAATGGGAAATATCTACTTTCCGGGAAAGTTGGTTATCTACTTTCCCGAAAAGTAGATTATCTACTTTTTGGGAAAGTAGATTATCGACTTTTTGGGGAAGTAGATTATCGACTTTTGGGGAAATATTACCTAATTTTCTGAAGTAGATTATCATAGA